>NW_026705328.1:300000-577500 GCF_029867415.1 Vicia villosa
GGTGTAATTCCATGATGGACGAAAACCCACTACAAGGCTTCGCATCACTTCCTTACTTTGTTTAGGTCTGGGCCTTTATTAGATATTTTGAAATGTTTTTGGTTAGGTGTCTTTTAAGGGAAATTAATTTGTGACTTGAATCATGCCATAAAAAAGAGTTTTTGTATATTTAGAGAATGCACATCGAGGCCTACGCCACAATCGTTTCTCTAAATGAAATACAATTTTTGAATATTTAGAGAATACACATCGAGGCCTACACCATAATCGATTCTCTAAATAAAATATAGTTTTTAAATATTTAGAGAATGCACATCGAGGCCTACGCCACAATCGTTTCTCTAAATAACGGTTGAGAAATACACCGAGGCCTACGCCTCAATCATTTCTCTTCCGCTAAGTGGGAAAGAACATACATCGGGGCCTACGCCCCAATCATTTCTTTCACACTAAAAAAAGGCATTAGCATGATTCGCGTCGTCCTTTATTAATGTTTTAAAGTTGAAAAGAAAAAGGAGAAGAAAACTAGCCTAAAATGACTAACTAGCTTAATGTTATGATTATACCTAAATGTTAGGATTTAAAGGGAAAGACTAAGCCTAATGGTCATGAAGATTATAGGTCCTAAATCTATGGGAACATACAAGTAGGATTGCAGGTAAAAATCACAAGTAAACAATGGTACAAAATTAGTACACAAATTGACTAAAATAATGACTTGAAAATATAGCACCAAACATGAAAATGAATGATTCAAAATATAGTGTGAAATTGAATTAAAAGATACTATTTATTTTTATGATTTTTATGAAGGAAATTGAATTCTAATTAGCCAAAAATAATTAAAAGAATTAGCCTAAAACTAATGTTTTTTATGAACATTTTTATGTCAAAAATTGTGTATCAAAGTCTAAGAATGATAGGAAAAATTAGTGATTACATTACCTAAACTAAATGAATTTAACCAAATAAAAAAACATGGAAACGGGGGGGGGTAAAATGAATATAGTGGTGCAGTAAGTGATTAGGCGCAGGGCCCATGGAGCCTGGCCCAAGGTGATGTTTGATTCATAACGTTTATTCAGATTTTGTTATTATTCAGATTTTCTCTAATCAATGTTAATTTTAACAATTAATCCATAATTAAAACCAAATGATTATTATTAATGTTGATATTAACATAAAAGAATGAAATAGAAAAGAGGGATTTAGGGTAAAATGCGACCTTCAGAGTTCTTCTTTCTTCTTCACGGTGAAACGGCGGCGGTGGTGGAATTTACTCCGATCAGAGGCTTAGCTCCATGAACAGACGTTCACCTTACCACTCTTCGTCTTCAATTCGTTTCAGCCTCACGAATTCGTTGCCGACGAGGAGCGTTGAGAAATCCAGAGAAAAAGTATCAGATTCGCGCTTCAAAACTTCTTCTTGCTTCTTCGCCTCGTCTTGTTCCTGATGATGATGCTGATGCGTTGTTGTTGTTTACGAGGAGAAAAGATGAAGATGAATATTGATGATGACGATGCTGTTCTTGCGATGGTTTATGAAGACGATCCGGAAACTGTTGGAGACGTGATGAATTTGTGAAGAAGCTTGAAGATAATGAATGTTATGGTGATGATGATGATGGTGAGGAACCACGATGAAGATGATGAAGCACGTTCAGATAAGTTGATTGAAGGTTCCAGGAGTTTGTTACGGTTTGTTACCTTCTTTCTTCATTTTCTATTGCGATTTTTTTTTGACATCAATTCCCCTTTTTTTTTCTGTTATCTGAGTTTTTGTTGCAGAGTGAATGAAAGATTGAGATGAAGTGAGGGTGAGGAAGATTTAGTTTGAAGGCTATGGAGAAGATGAGGGAGGCTGAAGGAGAATGATGAATGCGGAGATGGATGAAGATGAATGAGCATGAAAGGTGAAGATGAAGATTGAATTGAAGAGGGTGAAGGAGAGTGGCAATGGTGAAGGGATGAAGAAGTGAAGATGGTGATTGAAGTGAAGAATGGCTGAGATCAATGAAAAATGGTGGAGAGACTGAAATGGTGAGGCTGATTCTGTTATATAGGTTGAAGATGGAGAACTCAGTTACAACTTGAAGCCTTCTCAACCGTGGGATCAAAAGTTAGTTATGTTCAATGGATGGAGGAGATTGAGTCTGATTGAAAGGTTAGTTACAATTTGTAACAAACTGTTTTTTTCTGTTATTGATAGCTAGGATAGTTGGTTACAAATCTGTTAGGTTAGTTTTGACAGTTAGGGTAAGTTATCGAAACTGAATTTTGGTTATGCTGTTGGTTTTGAATTTTTGTAATGAACTTTGGAATTTTGACTTTGTCATATGATTTGAAGTGTGATGGATTTTTGATTTGAACCGTATGCTGGATTATGTGGATTTGGAAAAGAAATATGTGGGCTGATGTTTATGACTGTATTGGTGAGTGAAGGTATGGAAAATGGTTTAGTTTAGGGATTGCTGTAAGTATTGTTAGTTAATAGGACTGGATTTATGAATGTGACTTGTGTTATTGTAGGTCTTGGTTGAATGTTAACTGTTTTCTTTTTGGTTTGAATTGCTGCAGGTTTGATTTTCTTTCTCTGGTCAGAACTGATATATGTTGGCATTATGGTGCACTGATGTGGGGTTTTGATTACAGGTTTAATTTTCTTGTGGTGGATGTGATTATAGGCCGCTGCTAGTTGCCGGTTTATTTGAAATGTGCAAGGCTGTTATGTTCTTTTTGGACACAAGCAATAGCATGGTAGTGCTCTTGAAACCATGACGAAGTCGAGTTTAGAAGAACAATTCTGAGAGTTAACTTTCTGTGCAATGCAGTGGCTAGTATAGTGTAAATTAGATTGGATTTTGTAATAGATAATGAGCTTGAACATGTTGTATGAACTTGGAATGACCTTGAATATATATATATTTGTATCATTAAAAATCAAATCTTTCCAAAGATTTCCTCGTGTATTTTGTTACTAAGTCCACAATCCTTAAACTTCCTCAATAACCCTTATCCAATCTTGGACTGAATGAACACCTCACTTTAAACTTTAATTGTCAAACGAAACTCTCTCTTTGAACCTCAAGTAATAACTAATGCATTATATGCAATAAAATTGCCTTGATAAAATCCACAAGCTCGTCTCTTATTCCAGGAGTTGCAGTTGTGTTTCCATCTAATGACGCCATATACACTTGATGTTCTTGAGGAATCTTGATAAAGGTCACTGTAGCTTGATACCTTTGAATGAAGAGGAGAGCCTCAAAACTATAGAAAAAACTTTATTACTAAGATCCTTGATCCCATGCTAGATTATTGATGAATGCATGACTTTATTTATGACCTAATGAATGAAATTATAAGAGGCATAGGCCGGTTAAAAATAAAAATTGGATGGGCAAATTTTGGGGTGCAACACATGCCGTACAACCAATCATGAGCAATCACCGGATCCAAGCCACCCAAGAACTCTGGCGGATCCATCCGAAAGAAAGCACGAAAGTCAGGCCCTGCTGCAGCCTGAGGAGTAGGAGCAGGAGCGGTTGGTTGTTGCCCTTGCATGCCTTGCATCATCTACATCATCATCTGATTCTGCTGTTGCATCTGTTGCATTAACTGCACCCAAGGCACACCCGCATTCTCAATTCCACGCTCAGTCTCCACATTCCTCGTCCTGGGCCTTCCGGGACCTCTACGTTGTTCAGCCATCTTCCTGTTTGTCCTACACACGGAATTAAGTTGATCAGGCTTAATGCCATAAGTATGACATAAGGAATCATGCCGACACTACACATATGAGGCAGAATTATGCTGTCTTATGATGTTTCGTGGCAAAGCCGAGAATCGACCTGCTCTGATACCAACTGTAACACCCCATACATACATTGCATAGGATATACGTATATGGCATTAAAATGGTACTCGAAAAATCATAAACATAAGCAGCGGAATAGATAATGTATAAGTACAAGTACAAAAGCCCAAACTGTCATGGCCAGAATACATGAGTTCCAACTGGTACAAATACATATCCATAGTACAAAAGATGGAGATACAAAAGATCATAAACTACGACAGAACTCATCGCCAAGAAACATCAACTCGAAGCTAAGCCATCTTACCCTTGCCTCGATCCTGCCTCGAACCACCTGTAAAAAGAATAATTGGAATAGGGTGAGATTACTAAATCTCAGTGAGTCTCCCTATCTTACGGGTTCACTCAGCTCTACAGGCAACATGCAATCAACGAATCCACCGAGAATCCGGGTTACCTCACGGCTAGGTACAAGTACAAACAAGGATACATCGTCAATGGAAGTCCCATAACTATCCAAGGAGGCATCAACAACAACAGGCTCAACGCCATCACAAACAAGTATGCAGACCCTTACCCATGTACGAGGAATCCAGGAGTAAAATCTGCCTGTCTACCTAGGCTGCCAAACCACACCCTCGGTGGGTTACACCCATACATCGCATCAAGAGACTTGCACAAGCACATCGCAAGACTAATCGGATACTCCTCCTAAATGGAAATCATCCGAGATGAGTTACAGCCGTGACATTGCTTAAATGGCGTCCGACCCCATCACTGTCCATACGCAGATGAGTTAACATCGAGTGCAATTACGCCATCTTGACAATACGAGCCCACCGGGCGAAAGCCTAGTGATCTTGCCTACGTGGCATCACTAGAGGTGAATCGGAAGTAATATTACCTACGTGGCATTACTTCTCCACCATACCAAGCACGCCAATATGTTAACATCGAGTGGGATACGCCCCGTAGGCCCTCACAAGCATATCGCAATGGTAGCTCAGGTGTGCAAAACATACCGAGAACGCAGATGAGTTAACGTCGAGTGGGATACGCCTCGTAGGCCCTCACAAGCACATCGCAACGGTAATGATGGAACTAAGTCCATAAACAGGACTTACCACCTAGTAGCTTAAGCTTACTCCGATTCAAGCATACACAGAACACCGAGATCACACAGCACGGTATAAGCCATCACACAGGCAATCACATACGAATGTTCAACCGGAACAAACGAAATCATAAAAATAATAATGCCACAATATAATCCACACAAGTTGTATTTCACACATACAAGCATATCCAAGGGATTTTAGTCATATCATGGTCTTATATAATTAAAACACATATTAGAATGTCATACAAGTCATAAGAGGCCTTCGATTCCGATACAAAACGAAACTGCACTCAAACGGGAGAAATATCAATTCTGCATCAGACTAGTTCGCTACAACGAACTTCTGTTCGCTACAGCGAACTCAAACAGAAGCTAAACTTCTTCAAATCCAGGTCAGTTCGCTACAGCGAACGCCAGCGAAGCCCCGATTCGCTACAGCGAAGGAAAGTTCGCTACTGCGAATAAATCATTTCAACTCCCAGGTTTATTCGCTACACAGTTCGCTACAGCGAACCATTCGCTACAGCGAATGAAAGTTCGCTGCAGCGAACTCTGCAAAATCAGCAAATATACAGAACGCGTTTGGGGTCCCCAAACCCCAAAATCTTACATGCAATCATTCTTGATGGAGCAATAAGACATGGTAAATGTACATATACGAATTACTACTAGAATAGAGTCTTAAACATGCATGAATAAGGATTATAAAACACATACTCTCAATCCCTTAATCCCTCACATTGACATAAACCCCAAAAGTTTTCCCAAGTCTCTATCTATGAGACTCACCTGATTAAGCTGAGGAAGAAGCTCTGAAAATCAGAAGTAGATGATGAAGGTTGATGGATCAAAGGTGCATGCAAGGCTGAAAGTTGAAGTTGGCAATGGGTGTTCCTCTCCTTCCTTCTTGTTTCACGTTTCTTCCTCTTCTACTCTCCACAATTCTGTTTTTGGCTTCTAAAAATCAGAATTGTTCCAAAACCAAACAATCCTTAAGACTTTGATAGAGTGCAAAGACTAAAGTATCCCCCAACTAAACTTTATTTACCATAATGCCACTTGGTTCCATCTCAACTAAATGAAATTCATATCATTAATCTCTTAATGAAAAATTAGAATATTACAGCTTTTTAAGAACATCATCACGGTTAGTCTTGAAGAAATTTGGATCATGTGAAAAACATACTTAAATAAGCCACAAAACTTGATTAAGATCAAAGTCGTTCGCCTCGCTACATCAGAACCAAAACAAAAAGGACCCGTTGCGACATGTCGATAACCTGCACATGCTGCACAATCCAACATCACCTCATTTAATACATCATGTGGTCATAACCGAGATTCAAGCCTTAGAGTCATTACGTACACGCACCCTGCATTAAAACCAATCATTAACATATCACTACTAATAGTTCACTTTACTGACTTAACAACAACCAATAACCATTATTTCTAACTAACATAATTTCCCATTCTAACTTCAATATCCTATTGACAGTTTGTCTTAACATTCAACTTTCCCTCCAACTATTTTCCCCTTGACCCCTAAATTAACTAACAACCAATAACAACCTGTAACAGAACCTATAACTAACTTTCAAAAACAATAACTAACTATGCCAGGTCACATAACCAACGTAACAGAAAATCAGTTTCAACTAACCTCCAAACCAAACTCCATAACTGAACAACTACCTCCGTTCCTAGTCAGCATCTCCAAACCTCAATCCTCACATATCTAACTGAAACCATTCCTCACTCCAAGCCTCACAATCACCTAAACATGTACCCTATATATCCTCTTCCCTCCATATTTCAAAGACACGCATCATTCATCACCTTCTTCATTTTCATCATTCTTCTCCATCAACCTTCATCTCTAATATTCACTCTCCCTATATTCATTATCCATTCATCTCTCTCCCTTACCTCCAATAAAAGCTCACCAATCCACCATTGATAGAGCTTCAACATCTGAAGATCTTATTAATTGAGCTCAACCACAACCTCACCAAAACCTCCACCGTTGCAACCTCACGCATCTCCTTCAATCACCGACCACTCCACAATCTCTTAATCCCAACCTCTCAAGAACACAATCTCCGCACAAAAAATCAACTAAAACTCAGCAAGACGCACGCTCAAAGGAAGAATAAGAAGAAGAAGAAGAAGAGCAAGAGTGAATAGAAAAGGAAGACAAAGAACAGATTACCTGAGTTTCACGGTGGTCGGGAATCTCCACCACCGTAATGAAAATTCAGGTCCACTAATCAAGTTCTCTTTTTGCGCTTTCAACTCTTTTCCATGCTTATGCTTAAGTTTGAGTTGAGCATCTGTGTTCAATCTTCATCCCTCTCCATGCGATTGAGTGTGTGCAATATTGGTTGCTCTTGATAGCATCTATTTCACATGTTAGGGTTCGCTTTCCCCTTTGCTATTTGAGAGGACCATAAGCCTATTATCAATGAACTTACAGGAAATCGAATTAGGAAAGAGAGAAGATTCGGATGTGGTTTTCATTTTGATAGTCGGCCGTGCTTCCGGGAGTGGCGGAGCGATTTCCGGCGAAGGTTGATTGAATACGAGCGAAGAGGGAGCGAGTTTGAAAAATGAAACTCCTATAGTCATAAACTCCCACCTGAAACGGCACCATTTCACCATTCCCTTTTTTTACTTTTTTATTTTTCTAATTAATTTCCTTTTGAATGGATAATGAAAATCTAATGCAATTGGACAAGTTCTTGGGCTTCAGCTTAAAATTACTTGCGCTAAACCTCCCCATTAGAGGCCCACTATGCCTTTTAGACATAACAAAAACTGAAACAACAACAAAAACTATTTTGGGCCTCCCTGTCTGGGCCTGGGTCTATCACTTAGGCATACACCCACTTCTGATACACCCCCTGATTCACATAATTTCCTTATTAGAATTAGGTCTTTCTTTCTATATTTTTCCATTATTTTTTAGGTTCGAAAACAATAAAACCATTAAAATTTATTAGATTTTTAGGTTATTGTTGACATTAAAAACTCATAAAAATAGTAGTATTTTTAGGTTAATTTTGTACTAATGCTTGAATTGCTTCTTTTATTCTTTTGTATCATTTCCATGTTATTTTTGTATAATTGTTGTGGGATTTTGGCCATACTTTGGCCTATGTTGTTAATATCATTTGTATGCTCCTTTTAGAATCTATTTCATTACCATGCTAACTTTAAGTAGATATTCTTTTGTACATAAATAATAATCATTAGGTTAGAATCAATATTAGGTTAGTCCCCCTATCATTTCTTTTCCTTTTTCAACTTCAAAACACTTAATAAATACTCAAATTAATTCCCTTTTGCATAATAAACACAAAAACCAAGAAAACACATAAAACACCTAATATAGGTTGAAAATAATAAAAAAGGGAATGGAAGCTCTCGTCCCCTTGTTTAAGAGGATCACTTGAGTGGAATTTCCCAACCATAAAAAACACCAACCAAGAGTAGCTCGAACCTCTCGTGTTTAAGGGAGCCACTCGAAACACTCGACATACTTTTCTTTTGATTTTAAGAGCATGTTACTTCCACTTCAATCCCAGCTTAAGTCTCCAAAGGTCGAGCAGCAGAGTGTGATGTAACTGTTCAACTAAAAAACACGCAACAAACCATAAAAAACATAGAAAATCTTGAGCAGAACTACGACGCTCTGATTCTTCATAAGAGGATACGTAGGCATAGAGGCAACTCTAGCAAGCACAATAATTATTAAAAACTCTAAGTTAATCATGCATTGCATTAGCAAGTAAGTAGTAATAGATACACCCTTTAAATAGAAACAAACATAGGTGGATACCGTCGAGTACGACGAACGTGAGGGGTTCTAGCACCTTCCCCTTGCGTAACTGACTCCGGTGCCCTGATCTCTGGTCACAAGACCTTGTTCTTATTCTTTTCTAGATGTTCTGATATTCCTTTCCCTCGATGGGATAAATATATTAGTGGCGACTCTGGTTTATTTTTTGCGGTAGCGACAATATGCAATGTTTTCAAGGACCTCGAGAATTTAACTTTGTTTAAACAAAACGAAAGAGAAACTTTTATTAGTAATTATCAAGTTATAGTTATCACTGGCACTTTGGGCTTATAAAGAAAGAGGAACAAGAACAAGTTATAATAACAAATAATAAAAGCTTCTTAGGTCTCCCATGGACGCCTTCTCTTTGTGCCAACATATGCATTAATGCTCTGTTCTTCGTGAAGTCGCTCTGTGAGCTCCAACACCTTCTTTTCACTGGCATAGAACTGAGTCTCAAGGGTATCTCTTTCCTCTTTCAGTTGAATCCAAGATTTTGTAGCTCTTTAAGATTAGTAGGCATGTCTGGATGAAGAATAACTTGAGGAATATCTCCTTCAAACTCAGGTTCAATAATCACTGGTAGGACAATAGGATATGGCATAATAAGATCTCAAGCACGAGCGCGCACCCATCCCATATGAAGTAAGGCCCCAAAGGAATGGAGTTCTTTTATCCCAGTGTCTTGTTATCAACCATATACACCTTATTCCACGTGTGTATAAACCTTTGACGGTAACCTTGAGGATCATCTTCGTAATCAAACATAATACCCTGAATAATCATGTCATGAGGACCATCCCCTTGAGCGTAACCAAACTGGCGCAAAGCTAATGAAGGATTATAAGTGATACCTCCCCTAATGCCAAGGAGTGGCACATTAGGGAATTTCCCACAATGATCAATAATAGTGATTGTCATACCCCAAATTTGTCCTACCCCCATTTACTTTATCTGGCTTAGACTTTACATTTCATCTGCATTCATCCATTAGGTCATCTAACACCTCATGCATCATTAATCAATAAATTTGGCATCGGATCAAGGGTCTTGGAAATTAAGGCTTCTACTTCACTCAAGCTTGATTCATCTGGCTATTCTTTGAGTATCGAATGTGAAATTATGGTTTTGACTGATGGTCATTATGGATTTCCTTCTCATCAAGCTACGAGGACTATTCTTCATCCAATTTCATCAAGGTAGGATCATGGTCTTTCATCTGAGAATTTCTTTGAGACTGTTAAATTAGGTTGTGCTCATTCCTTTGATTATGAATCCCCAAATACTTCAAGCACAAGTCATCACGTGGATTATGGTTGAATTGGTGGATATGACATAAAGCCTTCGTTTGGTTGGTTTGTATTACAAATTAAACAGATTGAAAGAATAATTGCACAGTGACCTGAGGTTTAAATACTCAAAGCAATGTGACTGTGGTTTAAAAGTTGGAAGAAAGTGATTCAAACATGGTTTAACAAGATGCAAAGTTCATGAATTGTGAGCATCTACTAAGGTCTAAACATCACTCATGTTCAACCATTATAAGTCTATCATTAAATCAACAAAAATTCATTACAAAGGTTTAAATGTCCAAAGAAGAGAACCACATTATTTAAAATTCATTTATAAAAAAAAAAATACGCAAAAGAGCAACAGTTGACTTTTTGTCAACTTTTTGTCAATTGTTGACCATTGACCAGGGATTTTGACTTTGGCTCATATTCTTCCTAGACCTATTTTACAGTTGAGTTTTCAATCTTGTGATCATCAAGCCTTCCCATCATAGTTTACTCTTAAATGTCATCCGAAATTCATCTTGCGTTTGTCATCTTCATTCCACCAAACCAACCATGTGTAGACCACCAAACCTGCTGCAAACCTGCATTTAAATTCCATGCCAATACAGTTAAACCAAGTTGACAGAGTTAACAGTTCCATTCAAAAAATCCAAACACATACATTCATTCATCGTATGTCATCTTCATAAAGTATACCATTCATAAGCCAGTACATACATCTACACATTCAATACCAAGTCTCTTTAGCCTTTTACTAGCAAACTAACTTCCCATTTCCAATTTGTAACAACACTAACAGTTTCGCACCGAAAAATAAACAAATTTCTCAAAACCAAAAAACCTACAGGCCATGAAAAATTCTCACTAACTTATATCAATCATATACCAAATCTAGGCTATGCTTAAAGTCCGTTGTGATTCACACATTCCATTAAATGTTCAAGTCCACATACAAACAGCCCTGCACAAAGATGAAATAGGTGTTAGTTAACTTTCAAAACAAGATGCAGCCATATGTCAAAAAAAATGTGTACAAAGCTGCCAATTCGACGTGTCAGTCAGAGGTTCCTATCCATTAACAGAAACGGTACCCACCGAAGCTAACTGAAGTCAGAATTCAACAAAACAAACCGCAAACTCACCTTCATACCTAACTTCAATTCTTGGCAAACTTCGAACATCGCAACCAGCCACCCGCGAAGTTAAGTCAGGACTGAAACAAAAATCAAGATATTAGCAAAGCATACTCAGGGCATAAACAATGCATACACATATTGCAATTCAAGAAGAACCTCATCAGTATACCACAGGGCCCCTGCAACGGACAATTCACACATTCAGTTCAAACCGGAATTTCAAACATATCCTAAATGTACCAACTTGCACCAACAATGTGCAACACAATGGGCAAAGTAAACATAATCCAAGATTCAGTTCAAATGCCTACATCTATATTCTTGACAGTTGAGTACCGCATTCATAACAAAAAGAAAGTCAGAGATTGTAATATCAGTTCGAACAAGGTTCATATGAGAGCCAGTTTGTAGCTGACATACCAGCCCAGATTCAAGCACAATTTCACTTAAAATAAATGCAACATCACCATCAAAAAGATAACCAAGGTCAGACTTGTATCCAACCATATAAACCTACGTTCAAACACACCATCAAGCCACATATAGACCCTTAGCCTAGTGACAGTCGTACATAACAGTTAGCCTAACAAAAACATTACAACAATTCAGTTCAAATTAACCAACTGATTCATTTTCTAACCAACTGATTCCAACAAGCCTGTAACTAATTTCCAGCTCACATAACATAACATATAACAGAAAATAGAAAAATTTCCTAACTTCTCTGTAGCTAACAACCTAGCTATAACTAACTTTATAACAACCAATTCCAACTGTCAACTAGCTTGTAACCACCAAAACAGAATTATAACTAACTATCCACATCATCTGAACGGATTCAATCCTCACCCTCCAATTTCCTAACTGACTTCACAATCCAATGGTTCAAATCATTCCCCTCCAACTGACTCAACCTTCATCAACTTCTATATAACAGAATATCCCTCCACGATTCACAGGCCTAAGCCATTCTTCTCCATCTATCTTCATCACACACACTCACTTCATAACCACCTTTCATTCACCTTCCACCAATTCACTCTCTCCAAATTCTTCATCTTCAATCTTCTCTTGCCCCCTGCAAATCATCACCTACACCATATCAGAGCTCCTTCAAAATACCTCTCGAAGCTTCACGGCGAAGCTCTGACGAGGTAGAGCTTAGCCTCCGCAATCACTCAATCTCTCGGCATCACTCTTCTATTGTTCTACCCCTATTCTTCACTCTCCGATTTCTCATGCTGAGAAACAATACACAATAACAAAGAACGCAGCAAGATTCAAAAGAATAGCAGAAGAAGAAGAAGACTGAGCGCAGCAGCTAAAATTAAGAGGGGTAGACCAAGTTAAAGTCATTACCTGAGTTTCGCGGTGGTCGGGAATCTCCGCCACCGCACCGGAAGCTCAGGTCGCCTAATCAAGTACGTCCAACACATTTTCTTATTCATCTCTACACGTTTCTATCTGATTAGAAGTTCTATCACTCCAATTGTTAGAAATCTAGCTTGAATCACTGAATCCTAAAACTTAGGGTTTCAATTTGGTTTGTTCGATCCGGTTGTGTTGGGAATCTTTTGTGAAATCTAAGATCGGATATGTGATTAGAACGTGAATTTAGGCGTGATTGGTGTTTAAATATGTTGATTAGAGGGATTTTGAAGGCGGCGATGGGGGAAGGCTCCACCGGAAATCGCTCCGGCAGGTTGAGTTTGAGAAAGAGATAGAGATAGGTTGGTTGGTGGAGATGAAGGGTCACACGGGTTAACAAAACCAAAACGCACCGTTTGGTTAATCTGTTTTGTTCTTTTCGCCTTAATTTAATTCAATAATTGAAAAATGCTGAAAATTTAAAAAACAACCAAAATACGCTCCCATCTAGCCCAATGCCATTCTTTTGTGGCAATAACAAAAACAAAAATGTTGTAACAAAAACCACCTTGGGCCTATCTCCACTGGGCCTGCGCCAGACTACTAGGTCAAACACCATATTCAACTTTTCACCCCCTTGGTCACATAATTTTCTTGTTAGAATTAGGTCTTTTTCTCTAGTTTTTATACCTTATTTTTTTAGGTTCTAAAAACAATAAACTCATAAAAAATAGTAGTAATTTTTAGGTTAATTTTGTACTAAGGCTTGAATTTCTTCTTTTATCCTTTTGGTATCATTTCCATATTTTTGTATGATTTTGTTGTGGGATTTTGGCCACACTTTGGCCAATTTTGTTAATATTATTCGTATGCTCCTTTTAGAATATATCTCATTACCATGTCATTTTAGATAGGTATTCCTTTGTACAGAGACAATAATCATTAGGTTAGAACCAATATAAGGTTAGTCCCCCCTATCATTTCATTTTTTTCTTTTTTTCAAATTTAAAACACCTAACAATTACTCAAACTAATCCCCTTTAAAAAATACCAAGAAAACACCTAAAGCACTTTATAAAGGTTGAAAACAATAAAAAGGGAATAGAAGCTCTCGTCTCCCTTGCTTAAGGGAATCACTTGAGTGGAGGTTCCCAACCATAAAAAACACCAACCAAGGAGTAACTCTGATCTTCCTTGCTTAGGGGAGCCACTTGAAACACTCAAACTCTCTCTTCTCCCTTGCCTTCTTGGCTTTCTTAAGGGCATTGTTATTTCCGCTTGATCACATTGTAGGTCATCCCCTTATGCAAGAGTGTGAATGTTAACGCCGCCCAACTAAAAACCACAAAAACAAAAAAAACATTTGAGCCGAACTACAGTAGCTCTGATTCCTGGTAAGGGATACGTAGGCATTAGGTCGTGGGGCCTAAGCGAGCACAATTGTAAAAAATTCTTTCTTTTCCCCGTGTTTCTTTTGCATGGATTCGCATTTAGGCTTTAGACATTAGTCACACTGTAACATCCTTATATTCATATTACTAAGTGTAAGAATGTGTACAATTGTAGTTGGAGTTTATTAAGAGGAATATTTGGACCTAGTTAGAAACATAATGAAATTGTCAAGAATGAACCATATGGCACAATTGTGATCTCCACTAAGTTGGAGGGCATCTTTGACACTAAAGACTATATGCATGGAATATTAGGTCTTGTGTTAGGGAAGACCCATACTTGTGCTACCAAACCAGAATTTTTGGAAAATATAACATAGAAGTTAGTGGGAAAAAGAAGAAGTCATGTTCATCATCTTCATTTTCGCACCTTGGGTATAGCCTTCACTAAAAAGGTAATATCTCTCTGCTCGTAATTCCGATTGGAACGATTTAGGACTTTTCGGAAAGCTAATGAAATTCTCTAGGATTTTCATGTATGGTTTGCATTCATAGGTACTGTATTGATGGAGATAAATAGGTTTGAAGTTGATGGATCCATGCTGAATGTGTGTTAATGGGTGGCTACGGATTTGTTAATGTTGGAAGTGGAGTTTTGGCATCAAGGAGAGTCCAATGGCAGCAAGAGCATCCTATTAACCTCTCTAAATCCATGGTGAGTTCCATTAGATAGAACTTGGGTAGGAATGGGGATTAATTACATGTTGAATGGGTTAGTGAGACATGCCTGAATGTGTCAGTGTTTGGATGATTATTGTAGCATGCTTGATCAATTAGTACAAAATGTGTTCTTTTGATGTCCTTGCATGTCCTGGTATATTGAGATGTTATATGTGTTTGGATTAGAGTAGGATTTGGTTTGGAACCTTTAAAATGCAGAAAATTCGTTTTTGGTACAGTGTAATCGGCTACGGGGTTTTGCGTAACAGGTTACACTGCTGAAAAATGCAATTCTGGGCTATTTTTCGTGCCCGTAACCGGTTACGTATTTGGCGTAACCCGTTACACTGGGTTAAAAAGGAAAAATTGCAAAACTTCGGAAATTCATAACTTTCGCCTCGGGTATCAGAATTGCGCAAAGTTTATATCGTTGGAAAGCTAGTTAGATGTACTATCTAATAAAATTGGTCCCTAAACCAAAATGTTTGATTTAATAATTTTGGAACCCCGCTTAGTGAGCCTTGTCGGGCGAAGTTTTATGTTACTATTTCCCCCGAGAGTAGTTTCGTTCCGTATAGGGAACCGAATGCCTCCTTAGTCGTCTGAAACTTGTTTATCTAGTATTTGAACATGCTAATGTTATATATGATCATGGATGTGTTGATTTTTAATATGTGGATTCTTAATTGATGTATTATATTGATATGATATGTGATGAATCATGATTAATTACTAGTACCCGTTGTTTCGGTTAAACATTCGGGATTGATTGCATTGTGTGATTTCGACATTATGTCGTATTTGCGTATGCTTGAATCGAAGTGGTCGGGGGCTAGGTTGGTGTCATACCCCAATTTTTGACCCTAAGATCATATATCATTCATATCCCAATCATTAATCAAGAGCTTCACTTGGAAGTTTTGTTTGTGGTGTTGCACTCACCTCATCAATAAGAGGGACCGTCAGGCACCAATGATTGTTTATCTTGTATGCATATTATACTAACCCAAATACCAAAAATATTGCTTTGTTTCTTTGTAGGCTTTTGTTTTGTAGGTACCAAGCCAAGACATGCAATAAACAAGGCATTTTCCACATTTTGGACTGATGAAATCGATTTCCCTCTTGGGTAAATCGATTTCCCTACAGCAATTTTCAACAAAATCACATTCTGGACAGCATGAAATCGATTTCCCTCCTAGGTAAATCGATTTCCCTAGTGTATTTTGCGCCAAATTCTCTTCTGGAACAGAGTGAAATCGATTTCACTCCTGGGGGAAATCGATTTCCTTAAGGCGAAATTCAAAAAAATAGAGAGGGAAGCTTGATTTGATTTTGACACCTATTTTCTTTGACCATTTTTGTCATTTTACCAATTTTCCACCTCACCAAAATAATTCCCTTCATTAATTCCATTTTAACCTCATTTTACCATTTTTTTTACCATTTAAATGCCACTTTAATCACCAATTAAACACAAGTTAATTAACCAAGAGCAAATGACGAAAATGCCACTACTCTTGCTCTCATCCTATAAATAGAGGCCACTACTCTCTCATTTCTCAAGCTTTGAGAGCCAAAAAACCCCTTGCAATTTCTCTCCTCATCCTTACCAAATTCACCAAAGCTCTTTTTCTTTCATAAAGTTTGTGAGTCACATCTTGAACCTCACAAACTTTGAGCTAAACCACCATCCATTTCACTCTTTTTTCTTCATATTGTTGAGAGATCAAGATTTGTGTTGGTGATTCTTGAAGTGGATCTAAGTTTTGTTCAAGAATTGGTAATTTTCATCATCCTTTTTCATCCACCATAATGTGATTCTTTTGTGCTTGTGTGTGATGCATCTTTGATGCTATATTGGTCCTATTTGATGGTGATTTGATGGAAAATTCGTGCTCCAATTGATATGTGATCATAAGGTGTTTGTATGTTTGCTTAAGTCAAGTTTTATGCTTCTTAATGCTGATTTTTTGAAAACTGCACTGAGGAAATCGATTTCCTCCTTAGGGAAATCAATTTCCATTCCGTTTCTGCGCCAGATTTGAAAACCTGCACTAAGGAAATCGGTTTCCTCCTTAGGGAAATCGATTTCCCCTGGGACAGAATGTGTTTTTTTGCCTTTTTTATGCTTGTTTTGGCTTCCTTCTTCCTCCACTTCATTAATATCATTGGATCTAGGATGTTGATAGGTTTGAAAGGACCAAATCCATAATATTAGATGAATGATATTAATGATAGTGTGAGTTGATTTTACTTTATGCATTTTATCTTCTTCTTCTCCTTTTTTTCTTTTGATCGATGAAAGTCTTAATACTTTGAGAATTCTTATGGATTCTTGGTAAAGACTAGATAGTTACCTATTTTCTTTTCGTGCGGTATTGCTTTCGGAGAATGATCTACATATCATTTCTCTCGCATGCATTAGCACATAAAGTTTTGACCGGCCTCGTTGTAGGGTGATTTCTACATAAATCACTTGGCGATCTGCTTAACATAGCGCAATATTTTGTGTCCCGAATCAAAAAGATCAAATATGGAAGAGAATTGTATTCGGTTGATTTATGACTTATGGAAGTTTATCGTGTAGTCGCTATGATTTTATCAAGCTTCTGATAAAGTTCCATTGAATTTAAATCCGAGAACATCCTTCACTCACCATCGATCTTTCTTACTAACTTTGATAACATACTTGACAAGTTTCAAGATGGTTATCTTTAACATCTAACAACTAACTTTAATTTCCGCACTTTATTATACCGCTCTTTATATTTCTCGCTTTATCGCTTTATTTTATCATTTCATCATATTTACATTCCGCTATTTTTTCTTTGTCCATTTGGACGTTTATATTCCGCTATTTTCTCTTTGTCCATTTGGACGTTATGTTTATGTTTCCGCTATTTTCTCTTTGTCCACTTGGACCATACTTTACTTTTATGCTAAAACACTAATAATCAACCAAAATCTAAAAAACACCTAAGGCTCTCTTTTGGACTATTGGTTACTATCCCGAGCATTTTGGAGATTCGGACTTATGGACTTAGGACCTCTGGACCCTTATGCTGTTGTTACTCTGCTGTTATTCTGTCTGTCTGGCATTGGATTGTTGTCTGTTGGTGTGTGCAGGTATTTCCTTGAAAGCCCTTGATGGTTAATTCCAAGGCATTGATATAAGGATTTTACCCGAAAACAGCCGTTACTCTGCCCGATTTTCGTCAGAATTTTAATGTGCTTAATGCAAAGTGGTGTTAAGATAATAAGTTCATCTGGATCCCCAAGTGATAATGTGTTGGTTTGATATTGATAAGTCCAAAGGATGGGAAATCTACCTTGACTCACAATGTCAAGTGTTGGCTTCTTATTTCGGTTAGACCGTTTCTTTCCTTAGCTTTTATTTTACGCAATAGGATAGCCTCTTCATCTCCTCCCACTTCTTAGATTTTTAAAATCTTCTCCCTTTTTCAAAAACCTTCTTATGTTTGCAAATCTTTTCAAAACCTTTTTCTTAAAAAATATCTTTTGCCCTTAGTGGCCTTTTCTTCAAAAGTTTAGACACTGTTAATTATCGAAACGAGTGGTTATACCCCACGATTTTGAAATTGATTGATATAATGAGATCTTTTCCGCATGAGAGAGCTAGTGGCATACTCGTTGATTTTATCCGAGTTGGAGCCCTTCTTTCATTAGCGATGCAAAAAACTCGTTTGTTCTCATGCTCAAGATCAATGGCTGAGTATTTCTCTCTAACGACGATAAAGTGTTTATTCGTTTTAAAAATGTTTTCCCTTTTAAGCGGAACTACATTAGCTATGACTTCTCCATTACACCGAGGAGGTATGTAGGCACAAAGCTTAACGCTTTGCCGAGCTTATTTTAAAAATAAAACAAACCCTTTTTTAGCATACACGACACAGATTTTCAAAAAGGTTCCTATGGAATACCACAGATACGAGTGTCGCTACCGCGAAAAATGGATCAGAGTCGCCACTAATATATTTATCCCATAAGGGAAAGGAATACCAGGAAACCTAACTCAGAATAAGAACAAGGTCTTTCGACCAGAGAACAGGGCACGGGAGTCGGTTACGCAAGGGGAAGGTGCTAGCACCCCTCACGCCCATCGTACTCGATGGTATCCACCTATGTTTGTTTCTATCTAAAGGGTGTCTAATGTCTAAAACCTAAAATGCGAATGAATGCAAAAAGAACACGGGGAAAAGAAGGAATTATTTACAAGTGTGCTCGCTTAGGCCCCGCGACCCAATGCCTACGTATCCCTTAAAAGGAATCAGAGCGACCGTAGTTCGGATCCATAGTTTCCATTTGTTTTGTGTTTTTTAGTTGAACAGAGGTTAAGGTCACAATCCACGATGCTCGACCTTTGGAGACTTATACGCCTATTTTGGAAAGGACTTAACTTGTTCTTAGGTGCCTAACAAGGCAAAAGAAAAGCAAGAATTTGGTTTGTGTCTTTTATTGTAATTCCACGATGACGAAGACCCTCTACAGGGCTTCGCATCGCTTCCTTACTCTGTTTTAAGTCAAAGCCTTTTATTAAGCATTTTGAGTATTTTTGGTTGGTGTTTTTTAAGGGAAATTATTTTGCGACTTAGATCATACCAAGAAAAAGAGTTTTGTTTTTGACTATTTAGAGAATGCACATCGAGGTCTACACCACAATCGATTCTCTAAATAACGGATAAGAAATACATCGAAATCTACATTCCAATCATTTCTTTTCCGTTTAGTAGAAAAGAACGTACATCGGGGCCTACACCCCAATCATTTCTTTTCTACTATGTGAGAAAGAACGTACATCGGGGCCTACACCCCAATCATTTCTTTCTCACTACACATCAGAAAAGTCACAGCATGATCTTTGTCAGGTTTTTTTTATTAAGTATTTTAGAGTTGAAAAAGAAAAGAAATGGACAAAGGAGACTAACCTATTCTCTAATCTAAGTGTCATTCTAAATCTTATTCTAAAGTCTAATTCTAAAGTTAACATACTAATGGGATATATTCTAAGAGGAGCATACAAATGGTATTAACAACATGGGCCAAAAATATGGCTAAAACAAGCAACAAAATCACACAACATTTATACGAAAATAATATGGAAATGGTACAAAAGAAATACAAGAAGCCATTCAAAAATTAGTACAAAATTAGTCTAAAAAATACTACTATTTTTATGAGTTTTTTGTTAAGGAAATTGGATCAAGTAAAAGACTAAAACAAAATAGGCTAAAAACTAACAATTCTTTTTGTATTGATTTTATGAAGAAAAGGTGTTAGAAATTGAAGTGACTAGTCTAAAAATTAACACTTTTTATGAACAATTTTTATGAAAAAAAAGTTTGTATTAAAGTCTCAAAATGATAGGAAAATTAATGGTTTTATTCTAAAAAGAAGTGGCAAAAATCTAATTACCTAATTCTAAAAATGAAAACAGGGGGCGAAATCTGAATTACTTGGTGTGCAAATAGCAGTTAGGGCGCAAGCCCACAAGCAGATGGCCCAAACAGTTATTTCTTTCATATCGGTTAGCAAAAAACAACGGGTGTTATGGGCTCTGGGGGTACACGAATAGCATTGGCCCAAAGAGCATTTTCAGATTTTTATTTTTGAAATCTTTTCTAATTAACACAGTTAATCAAGCAAAAAAAAATAAAATAAAAATAAATATATAGAATGGGGAATTAGGGTTATGTTACCCTGTGACGAATCAGCTTCTCTGAGCTTCTTCTCCCTCATTCAGACTCAGAAGCGTAACGGCGTAGATGGATAACTCGTATTCTCCGGTGAACTTCCGCCGCCGTTGACTCTCCGACTCGATCTCTCACGGTTTCACGCAACAGTGCATCGACCACGTCTTCTTCTCCGACGCTACTTTGCGATTTCTTCTCCATCTTAATCGATTATCTCAGTCCTCAATCCCACCTCTTCGTCGATGACCGACCAAGCACAAGCGTATATCGGAGAGGATAGTGAATCGGATTTACCTACCGGAGTCGTTCGGAGCGCCTTCATCTGTGTCATTTGCGCGAAATCCAACGGTAAGCTCTCGTTGTTTATGCTCCTTTAACTGCTCTTGCGTCTTCTTCTTCTCGTCTTTTGATTGCGTGATGAAGTTCTCTGTTCTTGAGGATGCAGAGATTGAGAAGAGCAAAGTTGACGACGAATTGGTGGAAGATGAGCGTGGAGATTGAACTCGATTCAGATGTTGGATATGATGAATCAGTCACGCTGATTAGAACTTGTTGTGATGCAAAGATCCAGAAAAGATTGATGACAAGATGACTATGATGATTGATAGAGAACTGAGATGAAGAATCGATCAAGCTTTCATCTCCTTTCTGTTAGCTTTTTATTCTGATCATTTTCTGTTGGTCAATTTTGATGATTGAAGATTATCGAAGGTTGATGATGGAGGTTTTTTGTGAAGCTTTTTCAGGTTACTGATCCTTTTCCCAGTAGTGGAGAATGAAGGTTTAAAGATGATGATGAATGAATGGTGAATGAGAATGAAGAGCAGAAGATGGTGGTGGAAGATTGAAAAAATGGAGGAGTGTGAATAACTGAGAGTAAAGATGGGTGAGTTCAAAGGATGGTGCAGTGAAGATGAAGTGCCAAAAAAAATGATGAAGAGAGTCTTGTATATATAGGTTTCAGGTTTGATTCTCACCCCTTTCTCTCTTCTGAAATTTTTGTTTTGAGTTTGTTAGAGAAATCGGTTAGTAACTGTTAGAGTTAGTTAGGCTGAGTTGGCACTTTCAGTTAGGATTCCGTTCTGATTCTGTTAGAGGAGTTAGGGAGTTAGAGGTTGGATTGTTAGAGACCTGTTTAAGGGTTTGAAAGTAACTGTTTTTTTCTGTTATGTGTTGAAAGTTAGTTAAAAAAAAGTGGTTATGTCGGTTGTATGAAAGTTATGACAGTTAGAAGTTTGTTAGAAGTTGAAATGGGGCTGTTTAGGTGGTTAAGATAGGTAGTTAGAGCAGTTGTAGGGTGGTTAATTTTGATGAACAACTAGGAAACTCGGAATTGAATGGTTAAGAGGAATTTTTGGTTTATTTGACTGAGTTTGTGAACTGTGTTGTATTCAAAGGGACTGATGTGTGGTTTTGTGTATATGCAGGGCTGCTAAATGTGCGCATTTGGGGGCTGCTATTACATGGTTCTTTGACTTTGTTTGGCTGCCCCGAAAATGCTGAGCAAATCCTCTCTTTTTTTTTTGGATAATTTCATGAATGAAATAATGATGTTGTTTGCACTTGATTATGCAGGTTTGGCAGCTGGTTTGGGTGTGGAGTAGAAGATGTTGCAGCTGTATTGATTGTGTGCAGAGCCCTTATGCAGAAATTTGGCGGAGGCATGAAGATATGTTGTTTTGTAGGAGAGTGAATTGTAGTTGTAATTCTGGGTTTGTTGGTCTGAATTCAGCAGGTGGTTCAGCTACGGTGTTTGATTCAATCATTCCTTCAACGAGAACCTTGAAGCCGGTGTTCACTTGGATCACATCTTCACGGAGAAACCATCATTGCTTGGTCATAGAGAACACTTGAAACAAGGAGTAATTAGGATGGGGTTTGGGATAGGAACAATAGGTTCTTCACGTTTTCTCTTGTTATAATTTTCCATATACAGCAGTAGTGGTGATGTAACGGGAACCTTGCATAAGCTCTTTCAGTATTGGAATCATTCATGTAATTTTTCCTTTTTTTTTTGTGTAAGAATGTAATAAATGCAAAAGTGCTTGCTTTGAGGATTTTTTTTGAATGAATTTTTTGAATACAATTTTGGGATATTTGAATTATGAGTGAATGTATGAAGTTGAACCATGTTAACTTGAATGACATTTCCTTAGTATTTTGAATGAACTTATGCATCTTGAGATCATGTCTTACGACTTTGAATCATGGTGAACTTGGACTTGATGAATGAAGTCGGTGAAAAACTCTGAATGATATTTCAATTCTCAAATGATCCTAAATTAAATCTCCAATACAATTCACGTTGTATTGCAACAAGCACACAATTGGGAGAAATGATAATTCCTTGATCATAGACAATTCACAACCTCATTTCTTGCACCATGTGTCTTAGCTTGAACCACCCGTCTTGAAAGCAATTTGAATAGTGGGATCAATCATATCATCAAATCAAATTCATCCTCACATCATTGTGAATCTAATTCAACCTCAATTCCTTAATTCAAACCAAACTACCAACAAATTGAACATATAGTGGTGCCTTGAATACAACGCTCTCTTTAAGCTCATAATTTTGTATCATGGTTCGTTCTCTTTGCAATCCACTCCACAAACCCCTTGACTCAATGATTACAAATGAAATATCCTGAGGAATCCTTTGGATGAAGACAAGACTTGAAGCATAGGAGACCATCTTAGCATGAAATCTAGTGAACCTTAGTGGAATTAACAAATTCAGACACCGCGCCTAAAAACCATTATCCTCTTGGCCTTGATGAATCTTCATAGAGGAAAACCCCTGTGACTTCAGGAGAAAGAAATCCAAAATGAATGACCATATAAAAACCCTGTCTTCCAAGATCCTTGATTCAATGCAAAGTTATTGATTAATGATGCATGATGTGTTAGATGACTTAAGTGAGAGATGCATATGAATGTAAAGCTTAAACCACTTAGAAATAAATATGTGGGCAAATTTTGGGGTGCAACAGCTGCCCCTATTCAATCTGCTTGGACCTGAATGTACGAACGACACAAGTTCTAGACATGAGAGGTGAAAGTGGATTGAATACCCAAAAGTACCATCAAAATTTGCATTTCGTGGTAGCGCAAAGAGTGTTGAGTTATATCAAAGGTAGACCAGACAAGTTGCTAACCTTAGTTAGACTTTGAAAAGATTGCTATCCTTAGATAGACTTGAAAAGGAGGGTGCTAACCGTAGTTAGACTTGAAGAAGAGGCGACACCACCGTAGCGTGACTCCGCAAGGAAGAACCATCCTTAGACGACTCAACCAAATTGCTAACCTTAGTTAGACTTTGAAAAGAAGACACAACCGTAGCGTGACTCCACAAGGAAGAACCATCCTTAGACGACTCAACCAAATTGCTAACCTTAGTTAGACTTTGAAAAGAAGACACAACCGTAGCGTGACTCCACAAGGAAGAACCATCCTTAGACGACTCAACCAAATTGCTAACCTTAGTTAGACTTTGAAAAGAAGACACAACCGTAGCGTGACTCCACAAGGAAGAAACCATCCGTAGACGACTCTACCAAATTGCTAACCTTAGTTAGACTTTGAAAAAGATTGTTAACCTTAGTTAGACTTTGAAAAGAAGACACAACCGTAGCGTGACTCCACAAGGAAGAAACCATCCGTAGACGACTCTACCAAATTGCTAACCTTAGTTAGACTTCAAAAAGAGACACAGCCGAAGGGTGACTCGATAAAGGATGAAACCAGCCGAAGGGGAATCCGATCCTAATTTGCTAACCTCGGTTAGACTTGAACAAGGAGACGTAGCCGAAGGACGACTCCAAAAGGAAGAAACCAGCCGAAGGGGAATCTTACCAAATTGCTAACCTCAGTTAGACTTGAAAGAGAGACACAGCCGAAGGGTGACTCGAGATCTGAAAGAGTATGCCAATAATCATTGGACTTGGCTGAAGTATTGTTATTCATGAAACATAAGAACTACAAAGTCCCTTCAGGCCGAAAAGCGGGGTGTAATTCTACGAGAGTGACAATCATTCGAAATGCCACACACAAAGTATGAGTTATCTAAATGATTGAGCTCAGCAAACGGGAAATCACCAAAGAAATAATGATCTTTGTGAAGAAAGATTTCGTATCCAATCCACACTGGAGAGAGAAAGTGGGACTTCTTCTGGGAATATATTACTTTGTGCCTTCGGAGCACATAACAACTTGGCTTATGCATGTTTGAATTTTTCCATGGCGTAATGCTCCATATTCATGGAAATGCTACGCATTTTTGTAGATGTAATGTGAATGCAATGATTACTATATGCAGAGATAACGAGGGCCCTTTAGAGAATATTCCGCTGACTTGTCGATCGAACTTTGTCTCTGACCTCGGGAGAGGTAAACATCAGGGAGAATCCCCTTAGTGTTAAGAACTCTGTGGGGGTGCCAATAGACATTGGACTTTAACTTGCAGGATATACTTCTGATTATTGACTTGAAGAACTAACTTCTGACTTCTCACCACATGCCATTGCTTGGAGAATTTTCAGCTTGAGGAGATTCCCTCGATTCACCTTATTGGCGATGAGAAATATTGATGAGGAACCCTTGTTGGGAGGATTGGAACACTCCTAGGGGAAATAAACTCCTATGCTCGTGGAATGGAACAAACTCTCAGGAGAAATAAACTCCTACACTCGGGGAGAGAATGAATTCTCAGGAGAAATAAACTCCTATGCTCGGGGAGTGACTTTTCTAGGAGAAATAAACTCCTATGCTTAGGAATGGAATTAAATCTCAGGAGAAATAAACTCCTATGCTTGGGGGGAGAGTAACTTTAGGCATCTTGCTGGGGAAAAGAATTATGATACTTCTCCTTTTTGTGATGGCCAACTGTACTTTACAAGTGAATGATGGTTCCCAAAAGATTGTGCCCCAGGCTGCCTGACTTACGAAGAGATTTGGTTTACAAAGACATTTGCCTCAAAAGGATCCTTACACCATAATTACTCGAGATAATTCTGCCTCAGCATATCCAAGCGTTTGAAATATTCTTTCTCTTGATCCACGGATCCTTGAAGAGATTTGTCGAATCTCGACGTAACTGCCCCAGATTGAGTGAATTTGAGAGATTCCTCGACGTCACTACTTCAGATTGATTGAAATCAAGAGAGAGATTCCTCGATTTGATTGACCCTGATTGGTCTAATTTGAGATGTCAAACCTTGATTTGCTTGCCCCAGATGGGATGAACTCACGAGAGAGATTCCTCGTCGTGACTGCCCCTGATTATGTACATCTTATCATGATCCTCAAGTCTACTTTCTTCGAAGTCAACCAAACTGTGGAAGCACCTTTATCATGCTCAATGGAGTCTTCAAACTCTTCCCCTCGGGGTACTTAATCGAAATGCATCTACTCCACCGAGTACTCAAACTTCTTCCCTCAGGGTAGTCAATCAAAGAAGGTATAAACTGATTATGCTCAATGGAGTCTTCAGGCAACATGCCCCTTGATATATTAGTCTCTGGAATGATTTCTTTTTACTCTACGGAGTTTTCAAGTCTCTTTTACTCTGACATGATCAATCTCTTTATGGATTCTCATCATAGAAATTTCCTTGATGTTTAAGCAAATGTTTTGTATGCAAAAGAATGTTAATTCTAAGAATGATAATTCTAATGCAAAGCCTATGCTAGTCTTGCAGTTTAAAACTTTTTATGCAATGAGGTGACCACCTCTTGTGAATGGAATGTAAAGCGGGCATACAATACCAACAAATATGTGTTACGCTTCATTGAGAGTCAGTTACACGCTATCTCTTTGGAGTGCGTTTTTGAAATAAACCCTACTTCAATTAGGACTTTTAAGGGTTGTAACTTGGCCGGGTTCACGGTTTTCAAAAACAAAGGATTTTTAGGGCTCAAAATTATTTGGTGCCCACCCCCTTCGTGATGTTCTCCACTCCTAAGTTCAATTAACTCAATATAAGTGCTCATCCCTCACAAGGAATTTTAAGATGGTTGAGGAATCAATGAGGTTTTTTCGGACATGGCAGTCGCTCACCTTTTATTCTTTTGATTTATTGTCACACGACTTTGTTCTTGCTTTATTTTTCACCATCATTTTTTCTTTCTATTGCCATATTCTTTTCTTTATCCTTTTTCTTTTCTTTTTTTTTTTTGCAATATTTTTTCCTTTCTTGAACAAGTCGTGTGACCTCGCATTGTCTTTGATTCGTTGGAAGTGATTGCGACTGCCTCATTCCATGATTAATGAAGAATTACCATTGTGGCATCATCATCTTTTGTCCTCTTGGTAGGTGAAGGATAACCATTACGGTTTTGACTTTCCTCAACCTTTTGAAGGATAACCATTGTTGTATCCTTAGATGCGTATCATTTGTGAGTTTTGAACACTTGATCGAGTTAAATGAACACTACCCTGCCCCAGGGTTAAATTTAAGGGTTTTTTTTTTCAGAAAAGAAACTCCTACTTCAAGGCTCAAAGGGGTTAACAAGGGTCTATCTCCCTTATATCTCCAGTGTTTAGGGAATTGAAACAATGCCTGTACATCATCAGCAGGGTTTTATTCAAAAACACACAATTAGGGATTTTGCATTTTTATTTATCATCATCATTCTCCCTCCGCTCGTTGCCTAAGCAAGAGATTAATAAAGTTGGTATCGTAATGCCAAAAACTTCTTTTTTTTTTGAGTGAAAACGAATGGATTACTTCAAGACAAACATAAACAATGCATTATGATTTTCATTCAGAAATTAACAAATTTTTACATGCTAGAAATGCTTAAACAAACAATGAAACGTTACAAATGAGAATACAATAAAGAACTACATGAATGCCCTTGTTGAGGAGACTTGACTCCGTCTGGACTTATTGCTCTTGAATACTTTTTTCAGTTTTGATACCCCATTGAGACTTCAACTTGTGCATAAGGCCTCTTGGAGTGGATTGTGGTTATTCCAAAATCAACGAGGACTTGAATTCTGCCTTTGAATGTCCTACCACCTTCAGTTGAATGGCTAGGTGCCCCGGCATGGTAGCCACTTAACATTATCATATGTTTCTTCCACACACTTTAGATTACTTCCCAGAAGAATATTCCAACAAAGGCGTACAAGAGTGGTGCATTTTAGCCTTCTTTTAGGGATTCGAGCAATGCAAATGGTGCAATGCTCAAGATAAACCATGTCTTGCTTATCCCTCGGTCGGGAGCCCCAAATATAGATGCTAGAACAGTAATCACCATCATGAATGGAAGAACATTACATTATCATTGAACTCAAGAGAGCTATACGTGGTGAGGAAGGCCCAAAACACCAACTGAAATACTAACAATCGGGGATATAACCGAGCACAAGGTATTGAAATTACATCGTTTCATTTCTCATATTCTTTCTTTCTCTATTGAGGAGCAAAGGCCACTGAGAAGAAAATTCCGGGAAGAGATGACTTATGATATGAAGCAACAACTTGAGAATGAGAAATGCCTCGGCAGAACACTCTTGATTACCATATGGCAAAATATTCTGATATAGTTGCACAAGAATTTGTAATGCTTTAGGGATTCGAGCATGCAAATGGTGCAGTGCTCAAGACCAGAATACGTCTTGCTTATCCCTCAGTCGGGAGCCCCAAGCAACTTCCACATATGTACAAAAGATCACTTTGACTTACACGTCCAAACTATCCAGAGAGAATAAATGAACTTTGAAGCTCTTGACATCAAGCCTTAGGCACGATCCAACAATGTCTAAATCAGCGGAGTCACAACCCTTTTTATGGCTTCCAAACTTTTCTCCAAGAGGTGGAACCTTTTGTCAGATTCAATAATCAGGAACCTGAAGGCTTCCATGATGTGAATTCTCCTTACCAAGAATAGGAATCTCAGCATTATTTCAAACATTCTGATTCATAAGACCTTCTCATGGGTGAGATTAACATTTGCATTGAGCCTCTGAAGAACCTGCCTCAACTCTTCTTGTCTAAGAGAGAAATCATGAATAGCCTCTATACACTGATTCACATTAGCCCCCATTTATGTTCCCATCTCATTCAAAACCTCACAGAGTTATTCCAATACCAACTTTCGAGCACATAGCGGTGAGAAGTCAGATTTTGTTATTGAAGTCAGAATTTGAATGGAAAGGGCCCCCATAGGCTTCTGAGAGAACTATGAAATGCATGATAATATGAATGCATGTTTCATTTATGGAGAATCCTAAAGTCTTTTCACACATTTTATTTCTCTTTTTTCTTTTTTTTCTTTTTTTTTTTGCATATAGTATCTTTTCTTTTTTGCTTTTCCATCTTTTCTGTTTTTCTACTTTTTCGTTTCCCTTTTTTTTTGGAAATAGACTTTAGAATCCCCCACAAATGAAGTGGATAAAGTAATGATGTTATGCAATGCAAAAGCATGGGATCAAGGTCCATACAATATTAGTATCCACTGTACAATCTTCTGAATAACTGATGTAGGTTAGGTGTAACAGGATCAAAGGTCCGACACCTTTTTGAATACTCAGGAGAACCAATAGTCACCAACAGAACTGAATAGTCACCAACGGTACCTGTCATGTATATCCCTCCCCTCTCACGGGTGTAGTCTAGGTCAGGGTAGGTCAAAATGGCAACCAGCGTTATCAGTCCTCCTGAGGCACCAATGTTGTTGCATCTACATGCCAACAATGATACCCCATTTGGACCTCGACTGGGCGTGGGTCTCATGATCGCACTAGACAAGACCTGACATCTCATCGGCGTCATGACTATCCACTCTATCCTAGGTATCCTATGTGTCACTCTGGCCTGGGTATTGGGCCTTTTACCTCACAGAACATCCCACCCAACCTGCAAAACAGAACAGAAGACCCCAAGGAACACAGAGTATAATCCATATGCATGCAAACAGAAATAAACATGATATGCAAGCAGAAAAATAAACATGCAAACATATATACAAGGTATAGATATAAAACAAGTAAACACCCAGTAAAAGAAACAAACAAAGGCTAGGATCGACTCGTTAGGAATGGACCAGCAATAGGTCTAGCAACATCCCCAGCAGAGTCGCCAGCTGTCGCTACCGCGAAAAATGGATCAGAGTCGCCACTAATATATTTATCCCATAAGGGAAAGGAATACCAGGAAACCTAACTCAGAATAAGAACAAGGTCTTTCGACCAGAGAACAGGGCACGGGAGTCGGTTACGCAAGGGGAAGGTGCTAGCACCCCTCACGCCCATCGTACTCGATGGTATCCACCTATGTTTGTTTCTATCTAAAGGGTGTCTAATGTCTAAAACCTAAAATGCGAATGAATGCAAAAAGAACACGGGGAAAAGAAGGAATTATTTACAAGTGTGCTCGCTTAGGCCCCGCGACCCAATGCCTACGTATCCCTTAAAAGGAATCAGAGCGACCGTAGTTCGGATCCATAGTTTCCATTTGTTTTGTGTTTTTTAGTTGAACAGAGGTTAAGGTCACAATCCACGATGCTCGACCTTTGGAGACTTATACGCCTATTTTGGAAAGGACTTAACTTGTTCTTAGGTGCCTAACAAGGCAAAAGAAAAGCAAGAATTTGGTTTGTGTCTTTTATTGTAATTCCACGATGACGAAGACCCTCTACAGGGCTTCGCATCGCTTCCTTACTCTGTTTTAAGTCAAAGCCTTTTATTAAGCATTTTGAGTATTTTTGGTTGGTGTTTTTTAAGGGAAATTATTTTGCGACTTAGATCATACCAAGAAAAAGAGTTTTGTTTTTGACTATTTAGAGAATGCACATCGAGGTCTACACCACAATCGATTCTCTAAATAACGGATAAGAAATACATCGAAATCTACATTCCAATCATTTCTTTTCCGTTTAGTAGAAAAGAACGTACATCGGGGCCTACACCCCAATCATTTCTTTTCTACTATGTGAGAAAGAACGTACATCGGGGCCTACACCCCAATCATTTCTTTCTCACTACACATCAGAAAAGTCACAGCATGATCTTTGTCAGGTTTTTTTTATTAAGTATTTTAGAGTTGAAAAAGAAAAGAAATGGACAAAGGAGACTAACCTATTCTCTAATCTAAGTGTCATTCTAAATCTTATTCTAAAGTCTAATTCTAAAGTTAGCATACTAATGGGATATATTCTAAGAGGAGCATACAAATGGTATTAACAACATGGGCCAAAAATATGGCTAAAACAAGCAACAAAATCACACAACATTTATACGAAAATAATATGGAAATGGTACAAAAGAAATACAAGAAGCCATTCAAAAATTAGTACAAAATTAGTCTAAAAAATACTACTATTTTTATGAGTTTTTTGTTAAGGAAATTGGATCAAGTAAAAGACTAAAACAAAATAGGCTAAAAACTAACAATTCTTTTTGTATTGATTTTATGAAGAAAAGGTGTTAGAAATTGAAGTGACTAGTCTAAAAATTAACACTTTTTATGAACAATTTTTATGAAAAAAAAGTTTGTATTAAAGTCTCAAAATGATAGGAAAATTAATGGTTTTATTCTAAAAAGAAGTGGCAAAAATCTAATTACCTAATTCTAAAAATGAAAACAGGGGGCGAAATCTGAATTACTTGGTGTGCAAATAGCAGTTAGGGCGCAAGCCCACAAGCAGATGGCCCAAACAGTATTTCTTTCATATCGGTTAGCAAAAAACAACGGGTGTTATGGGCTCTGGGGGTACACGAATAGCATTGGCCCAAAGAGCATTTTCAGATTTTTATTTTTGAAATCTTTTCTAATTAACACAGTTAATCAAGCAAAAAAAAATAAAATAAAAATAAATATATAGAATGGGGAATTAGGGTTATGTTACCCTGTGACGAATCAGCTTCTCTGAGCTTCTTCTCCCTCATTCAGACTCAGAAGCGTAACGGCGTAGATGGATAACTCGTATTCTCCGGTGAACTTCCGCCGCCGTTGACTCTCCGACTCGATCTCTCACGGTTTCACGCAACAGTGCATCGACCACGTCTTCTTCTCCGACGCTACTTTGCGATTTCTTCTCCATCTTAATCGATTATCTCAGTCCTCAATCCCACCTCTTCGCCGATGACCGACCAAGCACAAGCGTATATCGGAGAGGATAGTGAATCGGATTTACCTACCGGAGTCGTTCGGAGCGCCTTCATCTGTGTCATTTGCGCGAAATCCAACGGTAAGCTCTCGTTGTTTATGCTCCTTTAACTGCTCTTGCGTCTTCTTCTTCTCGTCTTTTGATTGCGTGATGAAGTTCTCTGTTCTTGAGGATGCAGAGATTGAGAAGAGCAAAGTTGACGACGAATTGGTGGAAGATGAGCGTGGAGATTGAACTCGATTCAGATGTTGGATATGATGAATCAGTCACGCTGATTAGAACTTGTTGTGATGCAAAGATCCAGAAAAGATTGATGACAAGATGACTATGATGATTGATAGAGAACTGAGATGAAGAATCGATCAAGCTTTCATCTCCTTTCTGTTAGCTTTTTATTCTGATCATTTTCTGTTGGTCAATTTTGATGATTGAAGATTATCGAAGGTTGATGATGGAGGTTTTTTGTGAAGCTTTTTCAGGTTACTGATCCTTTTCCCAGTAGTGGAGAATGAAGGTTTAAAGATGATGATGAATGAATGGTGAATGAGAATGAAGAGCAGAAGATGGTGGTGGAAGATTGAAAAAATGGAGGAGTGTGAATAACTGAGAGTAAAGATGGGTGAGTTCAAAGGATGGTGCAGTGAAGATGAAGTGCCAAAAAAAATGATGAAGAGAGTCTTGTATATATAGGTTTCAGGTTTGATTCTCACCCCTTTCTCTCTTCTGAAATTTTTGTTTTGAGTTTGTTAGAGAAATCGGTTAGTAACTGTTAGAGTTAGTTAGGCTGAGTTGGCACTTTCAGTTAGGATTCCGTTCTGATTCTGTTAGAGGAGTTAGGGAGTTAGAGGTTGGATTGTTAGAGACCTGTTTAAGGGTTTGAAAGTAACTGTTTTTTTCTGTTATGTGTTGAAAGTTAGTTAAAAAAAAGTGGTTATGTCGGTTGTATGAAAGTTATGACAGTTAGAAGTTTGTTAGAAGTTGAAATGGGGCTGTTTAGGTGGTTAAGATAGGTAGTTAGAGCAGTTGTAGGGTGGTTAATTTTGATGAACAACTAGGAAACTCGGAATTGAATGGTTAAGAGGAATTTTTGGTTTATTTGACTGAGTTTGTGAACTGTGTTGTATTCAAAGGGACTGATGTGTGGTTTTGTGTATATGCAGGGCTGCTAAATGTGCGCATTTGGGGGCTGCTATTACATGGTTCTTTGACTTTGTTTGGCTGCCCCGAAAATGCTGAGCAAATCCTCTCTTTTTTTTTGGATAATTTCATGAATGAAATAATGATGTTGTTTGCACTTGATTATGCAGGTTTGGCAGCTGGTTTGGGTGTGGAGTAGAAGATGTTGCAGCTGTATTGATTGTGTGCAGAGCCCTTATGCAGAAATTTGGCGGAGGCATGAAGATATGTTGTTTTGTAGGAGAGTGAATTGTAGTTGTAATTCTGGGTTTGTTGGTCTGAATTCAGCAGGTGGTTCAGCTACGGTGTTTGATTCAATCATTCCTTCAACGAGAACCTTGAAGCCGGTGTTCACTTGGATCACATCTTCACGGAGAAACCATCATTGCTTGGTCATAGAGAACACTTGAAACAAGGAGTAATTAGGATGGGGTTTGGGATAGGAACAATAGGTTCTTCACGTTTTCTCTTGTTATAATTTTCCATATACAGCAGTAGTGGTGATGTAACGGGAACCTTGCATAAGCTCTTTCAGTATTGGAATCATTCATGTAATTTTTCCTTTTTTTTTTGTGTAAGAATGTAATAAATGCAAAAGTGCTTGCTTTGAGGATTTTTTTTGAATGAATTTTTTGAATACAATTTTGGGATATTTGAATTATGAGTGAATGTATGAAGTTGAACCATGTTAACTTGAATGACATTTCCTTAGTATTTTGAATGAACTTATGCATCTTGAGATCATGTCTTACGACTTTGAATCATGGTGAACTTGGACTTGATGAATGAAGTCGGTGAAAAACTCTGAATGATATTTCAATTCTCAAATGATCCTAAATTAAATCTCCAATACAATTCACGTTGTATTGCAACAAGCACACAATTGGGAGAAATGATAATTCCTTGATCATAGACAATTCACAACCTCATTTCTTGCACCATGTGTCTTAGCTTGAACCACCCGTCTTGAAAGCAATTTGAATAGTGGGATCAATCATATCATCAAATCAAATTCATCCTCACATCATTGTGAATCTAATTCAACCTCAATTCCTTAATTCAAACCAAACTACCAACAAATTGAACATATAGTGGTGCCTTGAATACAACGCTCTCTTTAAGCTCATAATTTTGTATCATGGTTCGTTCTCTTTGCAATCCACTCCACAAACCCCTTGACTCAATGATTACAAATGAAATATCCTGAGGAATCCTTTGGATGAAGACAAGACTTGAAGCATAGGAGACCATCTTAGCATGAAATCTAGTGAACCTTAGTGGAATTAACAAATTCAGACACCGCGCCTAAAAACCATTATCCTCTTGGCCTTGATGAATCTTCATAGAGGAAAACCCCTGTGACTTCAGGAGAAAGAAATCCAAAATGAATGACCATATAAAAACCCTGTCTTCCAAGATCCTTGATTCAATGCAAAGTTATTGATTAATGATGCATGATGTGTTAGATGACTTAAGTGAGAGATGCATATGAATGTAAAGCTTAAACCACTTAGAAATAAATATGTGGGCAAATTTTGGGGTGCAACAACGAGGGGTGCTTTAAACCTTCCCCTCATATAATCAACACCCAAACCTGAGTTCTCTTTCTTGTTTTAAAAACAAAACTTTGGGTTTTTCGTTCTTTTCCCTTTTCCTTTGAAAAAATAAAGCGCGGTGGCGATTTCAAATGAAATATTGAGTCGAGTCAATTCCATGGCTTCGATCTCAGATTTTCCTCGCTACAGAAAAATGGCGATTCACTGGGGATCCAGTTTTAAGTGTGTTTAGCCTATTTTTGTTTATCTGTGTGTTTTTATATGTATATACTGTTGTGTGCTTTGTTTGTTTATCTTCTTTTTTTTTCTTTTTGGTGCTCGATGGTTCCTCTGTGATGAGATAAAGTTCTAACCCGAACTTTGGTGAATAACTTGAGATAGGAGGTGGTAAGACCAATAGTCGCATGTCAGGAGCAATCCTTAACATGAGCGTCATATGGTGGAACCCCAATCAGTGGAGGCCTCATGGAAGGTAGTAGATGTTGTTACAAACTATCGTAAGAATGCTATTACTTTCAATAGTGAGTGTCCGTAGAAGTTGAATGGCCTAGAACCCTTTTAACCCATCTAAGCCTTTTTAGGATGTAGTGCAGAAACAAGATCAAGTACCAATTTGAGCTTGTTGTCATGCGATACTATGCTCAGACGAGGTCTTTTTAGGCATATTATTGGCGCCCATGAGCAATTGTGCGTGCCGGTAATATCCGATAGAAGATTGAAAACTCTGGGAACCTTTGTAGAACCCGATCGGCAGGTACAAAATTCCTTCGATCATACCTTTTGGGATGGTTGGACCCATGGCTCCATGCTCGTGACGTCGAACCTTTGAACTATGATCTTATGTGACCTTGCGTACTCTTGGTTGTGGTTGATGCATAAACCATGCATTCATGCATCCATGAAAACTCTTTTTCTTTTGATTTTCAAGGAACTTAGAGGTCTTTCCTTGTAAACATCATAAGTTTCATCAAACTCAATGGATCTTGGGTGTTGATGGGGTGAAAATTCTAATCCACCAAAATGGATGATTAATTTTGATGATAACTTAATCGAAGCTTTATTCCAATGTTGGAGTGTTTACAAGTTAATATCTTAAGTTCCTTGAAACTCAAAAATTAAAATAAAATAAAAAAACAAATTACTGCATAGCATGCATCATTCTACATTTGGTCCTGCTTTCTAAAGAAGTTTTCCAGAGCCTTATTTCCTTTCTCCTGGTATCATCAGTACAACACTTGTGCTAAGAATAAATGGAAAGCATTAAGCAAGAGACTCTTGAGCTCCGTGAAGAGGTGGTTACTTTGAAGGCTAGTATGGAGCATCTGACTGCTCTGGTTGAGGCTCTAGTTGCTGCCCAGTTCAATCCTCCTATGAAGGAAGAAAGGTTGGCTAAAGTCTTTCTTGAAACTCTGAACTCATCCTTTCCTAAGGGGATAGTAGTCCGTACACCTACTGACTCCCATGGAGAGGTGGATATGAAAGCGCTTCTAGAAAAGGATGTCCGAAAGGAATGTTTTCTTGAAGAAGGAAGCTTAGCTGGTAGTGTGAAGAAGTTTGGTAATGACTTTTCAAAGAAGAGAATCAGGGGAGGAAACAATCATCATCAACATTAGCATGTTTCCTATGTCATTCCTATATCCAACTCAGTTCATGCAATTCCAGATTATCAGCAGAATACTCGTCAACGAGCTCCTCCACCGAACGAGCAAAATCAACCTCAAAAGGGGAACTTTGATCCTATCCTCATGACTCACACAGAATTGTACCCTGCTTTGATTCGTAAGAATTTGGTTCAGATAAGGTCACCGCCTCCTATGCCTGAGAAACTCCCTTGGTGGTACAATGCTAATGTCACTTGTGCTTTTCATCAGAATGCTCCTGGACATGACTTAGAGAATTGTTGGCCTCTAAAAAATGAAGTTCAAAGATTAATCCATGCTGGTATTTTGACTTTCCAAGATGTTGGTTATGATGTTCAAGCCAATTCTTTGCCAAAGCATGATTGAATCACTATTGATGGTAGCCTGAAGTTCGAAGGATGTTTCGTTCAGCATATGCCTAGATGGAGAGAGTTTTTCTCAGTTTTTAGTATTCTTATTGATTTCCATTCGTAATATTTCTTGTTTTTCAATGCATTGTTTGCATGTAGAAACTTATTTATTTTTGAATGTTAATGCTAATGCAATGATAATGTTTGTCTTGAAGTAATTCATTCGTTTCACTCATGTTTATTTATTTTTATGCATTATGATACCAATTGCTTTTGCCAAACTCTTGCTTATGCAAAGGTTGGAAGGAGGATGATGATCTGAAAACGCAAAATTTCTGGTTGTATGCTTTTGAACAAGACCCTGCTGAGGATGTACAGGCATTATTTCAAATTCCCAAACACCGGAGATATAAGGAAGATAATCCCTTGTTAACCCCTTTGAGCCTTGAAGTAGGAGTTTCTTTTCTAAACGAAAAAACCCTAATTTTTAACCTGGGGCAGGGTAGTCTTCAGTTAATTTGATCGAGTGTTCATATTTCAAAAAGGATTATGCATCCAAAGGTCAAGCATGTCATATCCACATCAATGGTTGGATCATGGAAAACCACAATGGTTATTCCCCGCGCATCAAAAGGCTGGAAAATGTGAAACCACAATGGTTATCCTCCATACGCCAAGGAATGAGGCAGTCACAACCCTCTCAGCAAGTCAAGACAAAGTCAATGTCACACGATTTGTTCAAATCAATGGAATAAAAAGCAAAGAAAAAAGAAAGAAGAAAAAAGCTCGCTAAGTCAAAAACTTGAAAACAAGTGACTTAGGCAAAAGTTAGAGCATCCCGCTGGACGACCAATTCAAAAAAAAATCAGTCCAGGCAAAAGTTAGGGAAAAAAAATAATTAAAAAAAAATGTGTGAAAAGTGAAAAGAAAGGACTACAGAGCAAAAGTCCTCAACAGTGAACAAATCTGTGTGAATACAAAAATGAAGACAAAAGGGTGACCGCTACTCCAAGAAAGCTTCATTAGGTCCTTAATGGCACAAAATCCTTTTGAGAGATGAATACTCATGTTGAGTTAACTGAACATAGGACTGGAGAACATCACGAAGTTGGGGTGGGCTAAATAAACTTTGAGCCTAAAAATCTTTTTTTCTGAAAACCGTGAACCAGGCCACGTTACAACCCTCAAAAGTCCTAATTGAAGCAGGGTTTATTTCGAAAGCATACTTAAACAAGAAAGTGTTCCTGACTCCTATCGGTTATGCTGAAAACTTGTGTTGGTATCATATGCATAAAAACAAAAAAATCAATGTCATCCCTTAACCAGTGATTCGCTCACAAGGTTTTGCGACATCTTTTTAATAAAACTTCAAGACTTACATAATTGTTGCATTTTCATTATCATTCTCTGAATAAACATTTTTCTGCTTGTAAACATTTGTTTGACATCCAGGAAGTTTACATCTCATCATCAGTAGAAAACTAAAACATTGCCAGGGGCATGTTGTTTTCCCATTATAATGCTTTTGCAAGTTTGATTACCATCATGGGGCAAAGCTCGAAGACTGTGTCGAGTAAAAGAATGTGCCAAGTTTAGTCAATCAGGGGAAGTTACGTCGAGATTTGACAAATCTCTCCAAGAATCTGTTGATCTGGGGCAGATTATTCCAAGTCTTCATGACGCCAAGGATCTCTTTGAACCTTTTTGAGGTAGTTTCCTTTCATAGACCATGTAGTCTGGGGCAAGTTGTGAATCAGAAGTTACCTTGATCACCTCATTAGCTTGAAGTACAAAGGTTGTTTCCATGATTAGTCCAGAGTATGTCACTCTCTACCAAGGAGTTTTGAGACAACGGTTGACTGTTGGGTTTTCTTTCTCACCTTGTGTTGAGTTTTGAACTAAAATCCCCCGCATGTTAACTTGTTTGCTTTGATGTTAACTTCTTAGTTCCTCTGCAAGTTCGGAATGGTGATTTTCTCCAAAGAAATTTTCCCTAATTCCCCATAACAGAGCTTGATGTGTTGTCCAATATTTTTGTTAAGAAGAAGATGATCTGTAAATTCCTCGCAGAGATTGATAATCCCCACTGAGTTTGTTCCTCGTGGAAGAACTTTGCTTCGGTGTTCCTCCTCAGCTCATTTGTCAGGATGGAATTAATCCCCAGTTGAGTTTATTCCTCAAGGGGCAAAGCTTTGTTTGACCGTTTCTATCCAGTTTGTTCTTGGAGTTGAACTTTGGTCTCTTACAATACTATTTTGAACCTCTCTAGGCTAGGAAACCTAGATTGAGAAGGCATTTATTTTGCACCTCTTGAGGATTCTGCTTTCCTCAACAATGGAAAATTCATTTGTGATTGATGTTCTTATCAGATATTGAAAGGCTTATTTTCCAGCAGTGATGTGCTTGAAAGCAAGGGGCAGGTTTTGAATTTGAGCAAGTTGTGTTATCCCCATCATGTTTTGGTTGACAACAAATGGAAGCCTCTTTATTTGAGAAAGTTTGTGTGTCTCTACATATCAATCTTATCTTCACAGCAAGTGATAATCTTTCAGGCTTTATGAACTTCTTGATTCCAAATGGAAGAAGCTCAGCAAATGGTAAGTCTCTTCAATGTAAGTAACAGTTTGCATCCAAATGGAAGAAGCTCAGCAAATGGTAAGTCCCTTCATCAGAAGTGACAGTTTGCATCCAGTTCCTTTTCTCAAGCCATGTCCTTGATTAGAGAAGAAGTTGATCCCTATTCTTAGCGGCAGTTTATTATTCTCAGCAACTCATCGTCAACTAATGAGGCGGTAATTCGGTTTTTCTTCTACCTTCGACTATTGAGTTGGTAGCTCACCTTTAGTGGAACGTTGGTGTATCTCTTTCATCGTCAGTGGTACGCCGATGAATTATCTCTTTTTATATCATCAGTGGTACGGTGGTATATCTCTTCATACCTTCAATGGAACGTCGGTATGTGTTATCGTTAGTGGTACGGTGATACATCTCTTTCTACCTCCAATGGGACGTTGGTAGTTCACCTTCAGTGGAACGTTGGCGTATTTTGTTATCTTCATCGTCAATGGTACGTCGATGTATTTCTCTTCAATACCTTCAATGGAACGTCGGTATGTGTTATCGTTAGTGGTACGGCGATACATCTCTTTCTACCTCTAGTGGGACGTTGGTAGTTCACCTTCAGTGGAACGTTGGTGTATTTTGTTATCTTCATCGTCAGTGGTACGTCGATGTATTTCTCTTCAATACCTTTAGTGGAACGTTGGTATATGTTATCGTTAGTGGTACGGTGATTCATCTCTTTCTACCTCCAGTGGGACGTTGGTAGTTCACCTTCAGTGGAACGTTGGTGTATTTTGTTATCTTCATCGTCAGTGGTACGTCGATGTATTTCTCTTCAATACCTTCAGTGGAATGTTGGTATGTGTTACCGTTAGTGGTACGGCGATACATCTCTTTCTACCTCCAGTGGGACGTTGGTAGTTCACCTTCAGTGGAACGTTGGTGTATTTTGTTATCTTCATCGTCAGTGGTACGTCGATGTATTTCTCTTCAATACCTTCAGTGGAACGTTGGTATGTGTTATCGTCGGTGGTACGGCGGTACATCTCTTTCATCGTCAGTGGTACGTCGATGAATTATCTCTTTTTATATCATCAGTGGTACGGTGGTATATCTCTTCAATACCTTAAGTGGAACGTCGGTAAGTGTTATCGTTAGTGGTACGACGATACATCTCTTTCTACCTCCAGTGGGACGTTGGTAGTTCACCTTCAGTAGAACGTTAGTGTATTTTGTTATCTTCATCGTCAGTGGTACGTCGATGTATTTCTCTTTAATACCTTCAGTGGAACGTTGGTATGTGTTATCGTTAGTGGTACGGCGATACATCTCTTTCTACCTCCAGTGGGAAGTTGGTAGTTCACCTTCAGTGAAACGTTGGTGTATTTTGTTATGTTCATCGTCAGTGGTACGTCGATGTATTTTTCTTCAATACCTTCAGTGGAACGTTGGTATGTGTTATCGTTAGTGGTACGACGATACATCTCTTTCTACCTCCAGTGGGACGTTGGTAGTTCACCTTCAGTGGAACGTGGGTGTATTTTGTTATCTTCATCGTCAGTGGTACGTCGATGTATTTCTCTTCAATACCTTCAGTGGAACGTCGGTATGTGTTATCGTTAGTGGTACGGCGATACATCTCTTTCTACCCCCAGTGGGACGTTGGTAGTTCACTTTCAGTGGAACGTTGGTGTATTTTGTTATCTTCATCGTCAGTGGTACGTCGATGTATATCTCTTCAATACCTTCAGTGGAACGTTGGTATGTGTTATCGTTAGTGGTACGGCGATACATCTCTTTCTACCTCCAGTGGGATGTTGGTAGTTCACCTTCAGTGGAACGTGGGTGTATTTTGTTATCTTCATCGTCAGTGGTACGTCGATGCATTTCTATTCATATCATCAGTGGAACGATGGTGTGTTCTCTGTTAACGAAGGATAGGTATTCTGATTCCCCAGTGAAAGAGGATGCATATTTCTCATCCCCAGTGAAAGAGGATGTCCCCTTTTCTCACCCTAGTGAAAGGTGATGCTTTAACCTCTCTGGCGCGAAATGTTTTCCCCAGTGAAGTTTCTTTTCCCATCAAAGTTTCGTCTCTCCAACAGATTCTTATCTTCCCCAGTGGAATTCTTCCCACAAAGACATTTTGTGTTCCCAGTGGATTTCCTTTGCATCCCCAGTGTTGCTATGTTTCATCATCGTCATATGCATTCATTAAACCTTTGCATTGCATCTTAGGATCAAAAATTGTGTGTTTTATGTATTTAAGTCTCTTCAATCTCGTCAAAACGAAGATTTGCAATCATCGTACCTCCGGATCGAAGAAACTTAAATAGGGGCATCTGTCATACCCCAATTTTTGACCCTAAGATCATGTATCATTCATATCCCAATCATTAATCAAGAGCTTCACTTGGAAGTTTTGTTTGTGGTGTTGCACTCACCTCATCAATAAGAGGGACCGTCAAGCACCAATGATTGTTTATCTTGTATGCATATTATACTAACCCAAATACCAAAAATATTGCTTTGTTTCTTTGTAGGCTTTTGTTTTGTAGGTACCAAGCCAAGACATGCAATAAACAAGGCATTTTCCACATTTTGGACTGATGAAATCGATTTCCCTCTTGGGTAAATCAATTTCCCTACAACAATTTTCAACAAAATCACATTCTGGACAGCATGAAATCGATTTCCCTCCTGGGTAAATCGATTTCCCTAGTGTATTTTGCGCCAAATTCTCTTCTGGAACAGAGTGAAATCGATTTCACTCTTGGGGGAAATCGATTTCCTTAAGGCGAAATTCAAAAAAATAGAGAGGGAAGCTTGATTTGATTTTGACACCTATTTTCTTTGACCATTTTTGTCATTTTACCAATTTTCCACCTCACCAAAATAATTCCCTTCATTAATTCCATTTTAACCTCATTTTACCATTTTTTACCATTTAAATGCCACTTTAATCACCAATTAAACACAAGTTAATTAACCAAGAGCAAATGACCAAATTGCCACTACTCTTGCTCTCATCCTATAAATAGAGGCCACTACTCTCTCATTTCTCAAGCTTTGAGAGCCAAAAAAACCCTTGCAATTTCTCTCCTCATCCTTACCAAATTCACCAAAGCTCTTTTTCTTTCATAAAGTTTGTGAGTCACATCTTGAACCTCACAAACTTTGAGCTAAACCACCATCCATTTCACTCTTTTTTCTTCATATTGTTGAGAGATCAAGATTTGTGTTGGTGATTCTTGAAGTGGATCTAAGTTTTGTTCAAGAATTGGTAATTTTCATCATCCTTTTTCATCCACCATAATGTGATTCTTTTGCGCTTGTGTGTGATGCATCTTTGATGCTATATTGGTCCTATTTGATGGTGATTTGATGGAAAAATCGTGCTCCAATTGATATGTGATCATAAGGTGTTTGTATGTTTGCTTAAGTCAAGTTTTATGCTTCTTAATGCTGATTTTTTGAAAACTGCACTGAGGAAATCGATTTCCTCCTTAGGGAAATCGATTTCCATTCCGTTTCTGCGCCAGATTTGAAAACCTGCATTAAGGAAATCGATTTCCTCCTTAGGCAAATCGATTTCCCCTGGGACAAAATGTGTTTTTTTGCCTTTTTTATGCTTGTTTTGGCTTCCTTCTTCCTCCACTTCATTAATATCATTGGATCTAGGATGTTGATAGGTTTGAAATGACCAAATCCATAATATTAGATGAATGATATTAATGATAGTGTGAGTTGATTATCTTTATGCATTTTATCTTCTTCATCTTCTTTTTTTCTCTTGATCGATGAAAGTCTTATTACTTTGAGAATTCTTATGGATTCTTAGTAAAGACTAGATCGTTACCTATTTTCTTTTCGTGCGGTATTGCTTTCGGAGAATGATCTACATATCATTTCTCTCGCATGCATTAGCACATAAAGTTTTGACCGGCCTCGTTGTAGGGTGATTTCTACATAAATCACTTGGCGATCTGCTTAACATAGCGCAATATTTCGTGTCCCGAATCAAAAAAGATCAAATATGGAAGAGAATTGTATGCGGTTGATTTAAGACTTATGGAGGTTTATCGTGTAGTCGCTATGATTTTATCAAGCTTCTGATAAATGTCCATTGAATTTAAATCCGAGAACATCCTTCACTCACCATCGATCTTTCTTACTAACTTTGATAACATACTTGACAAGTTTCAAGATGGTTATCTTTAACATCTAACAACTAACTTTAATTTCCGCACTTTATTATACCGCTCTTTATATTTCTCGCTTTATTGCTTTATTTTATCATTTCATCATATTTACATTCCGCTATTTTTCCTTTGTCCATTTGGACGTTTATATTTCTGCTATTTTCTCTTTGTCCATTTGGACGCTATGTTTATGTTTCCGCTATTTTCCCTTTGTCCACTTGGACCATACTTTACTTTTATGCTAAAACACTAATAAATAACAAAAATCTAAAAAACACTTAAGGCTCTCTTTTGGACTATTGGTTACTATCCCTAGCATTTTGGAGATTCAGACTTATGGATTTAGTACCTCTGGACCCTTATGATATTGTTACTCTGTTGTTATTCTGTCTGTCTGGCATTGGATTGTTGTCTGTTTGTGTATGCAGGTATTTCCTTGAAAGTTCTTGATGGTTAATTCCAAGGCATTGAGATAAGGATTTTACCTGAAAACAGCCGTTACTCTGCCCGATTTTCGTCAGAATTTTAATGTGCTTAATGCAAAGTGGTGCTAAGATAATAAGTCTCTCTGGATCCCCAAGTGGTAATATTTTGGTTTAGTATTGATATTCCAAAGGAAGGGAAATCTACCTTGACTCACAATGTCAAGTGTTGGCTTCTTATTTCGGTTAGACCGTTCTTTTCCTTAACTTTTATTTTACGCAATAGGATAGCCTCTTCATCTCCTCCCATTCTTAAATTTTCAAAATCTTCTCCCTTTTTACAAAACCTTCTTATGTTTGCAACCTTTTCAAAACCTTTTCTTTAAAAATATCTTTTGCCCTTAGTGGCCTTTTCTTCAAAGTTTAGACACTGTTAATTGTCGAAACGAGTGGTTATACCCCACGATTTTGAAATTGATTGATATAATGAGATCTTTTCCGCGTGAGAGAGCTAGTGGCATACTCGTTGATTTTATCCGAGTTGGAGCCCTTCTTTCATTTGCGATGCAAAGAACTCGTTTGTTCTCATGCTCAAGATCAATGGCTGAGTATTTCTCTCCGACGACGATAAAGTGTTTATTCATTTTTCTAAAATGTTTTCCCTTTAAAGCGGAACTACATTAGCTCTGACTTCTCCATTGCACCGAGGAGGTATGTAGGCACAAAGCTTAACGTTTTGCCGAGCTTATTTTAAAAATAAAACAAACCCTTTTTTAGCACACACAACACAGATTTTCAAAAAGGTTCCTGTGGAATACCACAGATATGAGGGGTGCTTAAAACCTTCCCCTTGTATAAACAACACCCGTACCTAAGATCTCTTCTTTTTGTTTTAAAAAAAAAACTCTGGGTTTTATTCGTTCTTTTCCCTTTTCCTTTGGAAACAATAAAGCGCGGTGGCGACTTTCACTGAAATATTGAGTCGAGTCAATCCTATGGCTTCGATCTCAGATTTTCCCCGCTACAGTTGGGATGTCACTCCGACTATGTGGTCAATGAGTCTTCCCGGGCTTTGTGGTCCATGGAATAGTTGAAGGATAGAAAAACACTTAGAAAGGGGGGGTTTGAATAAGTGTAGTCTAAAAACTTGAACGATAAAAACAATTTGCACAGTTATTTTTATCTTGGTTCATTGTTAACTAAACTACTCCAGTCCACCCCCACGGAGTGATTTACCTCACCTGAGGATTTAATCCACTAATCGCAACAGATTACAATGGTTTTCCACTTAGCCCACGACTAAGTCTTCTAGAGTATCCTGATCACAACCTGATCACTCCAGGAACAAATGCTTAGACACAAGCTAAGACTTTCTTAGAGTATCCTGACCACCACGTGATCACTCTAATTACAACTGCTTAGACACAAGCTAAGACTTACTAGAGTATCTTGATAAACACTTGATCACTCTAGTTACTTACAAATTAATGTAATCAAATAAGAGTTTTACAATGCTTCTGAAAAGCTATAATCACAACAGTGATATTTCTCTTAATGTTTAAGCTTAATCTCACTAATATATTACAACATCAATGTAGTGAGCTTTGATGAAGATGAAGTTTCTGAGCTTTGAGTTGAACAGTGTTTCAGCAAGTTTTTCAGAATAAGTTCGTTCAAAATTGGTAACCTTGCTTCTCATCAGAACTTCATATTTATAGGCACTTGAGAAGATGACCGTTGGGAGCATTTAATGCTTTGCGTATTCCGTACAGCATTGCATTTAATGTTTCACGCTTTTGTCAACTACCTCGAGCCTTGTTCACGATGTGTCTACTGACGTTGCCTTTAATAGCTTCTAACGTTCCTTTTGTCAATCAGCGTAGCTTGCCACTTGTACTTGCTTCTAATCTGATGTTTGTGTATACAACGTTTGAATATCATCAGAGTCAAACAGCTTGGTGCATAGCATCTTCTTGTCTTCTGACCTTGAAGTGCTTCTGAGCGTGATACCATGAGAACTTCAGTGCTTCTGCTTCTGAACTCAAGTTCTTCTGATGCTTCCATAGACCCATGTTCTGATTCTGCTTTGACCATCTTCTGATGTCTTGCCAGACCATGTTCTGATGTTGCATGCTGAACCTTCTGAGTCAAAGTTTCTGAGCGCTGATTTGTGCATACTCTTTATATATTTCCTGAAAGGGAAATTGCAATGTATTAGAGTACCACATTATCTCACACAAAATTCATATCCTTGTTATCATCAAAACTAAGAATATTGATCAGAACAAATCTTGTTCTAACAATTGTCTGATCATGTGTATTGATTAAAGGAGGTGCACCTGAGCTACCGTTGGAGTGTGCTTGTGAGGGTCGCGGGGCATTTTACTCACTTGGCGTTAACACACTTGCGTGCTCGGTATGGTGGGGTTATGTGGCCACGTAGGCTAATACATAATAGGTAACTCACCTCTAATGAAGTCAAGTAAACTAATGCTAGGCTTTCGCCCGATGGGCTCATGCGTCAAGGTGTCATACCCCAAAATTTGCCCGATCAAATCTACGTCTATCAATTCATCAGGGGTATTAAAATAAGGGTCGTGGGGTTTAACATCTCTATTGTTAAACCCATTCTCTTATAAACCTTTTAATTAAATATGGGGTATATTTTATGGAGATTCTTTCAAGCCCAATGAGAATTTAGGTCCATTAACTTAATTGTAATTACTAATTCTTAATATGGGTTTAAATCATAACATTTATCATTTTTACTTATATGTTAAAACATGTTTTACTTATATATTAATCTCTTTCATATACAAACATATATAAATTTTATCTTTGTTTTAGTATGAATGGATTAATGGGGGTGTTATATTAGTACTTTTACTATTCTCATTAATTATTATTATTTTATTTATTATTATTATTATTATTAATTATTGTTATTATCAGATTATAAAAAAAAGAAGAAGAAAATCAAACAAGTTGGTCCACGTTTTCATGGGCAAAGGGAGTAGATTTGCAAGCTCACTACAAACAGAAACATCAAAGCAAATATGGCAAGAAATCTCAATCTTTGATTCAATGAATATTTGATCCAAATTGGTGACCTAATTTGCTCTACTATATATATGTGATCTATTGCAATACATTAGGGGATTTTGAGGGCGAAATCTGCAGAAAAAGAACAGCTAACCGAACAAAGTTTCTGGAAAAAAATCAAAATCGTTCTTGGAGACACAGTCGGATTCAAGACATCCTAAGCATTAAAAACGATTCCAAGGTGTATTCTGAAGTTGTTGTGACCATCACCATCAATCGAAACGCCCAGAAGCTCGCATCTACAATCCACGGTTTGTATCAAAAAAATTTGAATTTGATTATGCCAAACCACGCGTTATAAACAGGATTCGATTGTTTATTTGTGTTCATCATTGTATTTAGAACGTGTTTGGATTATTTAATTGAAGCTTCTATGCATATTAAGGATTTCACCATTGTTAGGGTTCCAAGTTCTTCAAATGGGGAACCCTAATTAGAGGAGAAATTAGGTGAAATTAAAGACATTATTGGATTCATGAGACTGTATATACTCTAGCTGTACTGTTATCTTGTATTTATTGGCGTTGAGTTGCAGGTTTGGGGGGGAGCATACAGCCACGCTTTAGAAACTGTAGGCAAAGGTCTGGTTATTTTCTAAAAAAGGTTCACGAAGAAGAAGAAACAATGCTGCGCGCGTCCCCAGTTTAAAATCAAACAATTGTTTTTTACTCATAGCATGTGAATTAATATCAACAATTGCATCACAGCCTAGTGGCAAAGCGCGCTTCCGAATCCTTGTGCAAGGGCAGGGGTTCGAACCCTGCCTTTTGCAATTCTTATGTTTTAAAAACTCTTTCTTGTTAAGATTCATACGCATGTTCTGTATGCGCGGTGCATGGAAAGCTATGGTACAACCTCAGTTCCCTACCATTGGATCTCCCTCCGTTCAGATCCTACGCAGCTGAAAAGGAAGGTGCATACTATGGGCCTACAGAGTGGCCACACCGGATCGTAACCAGGTTTTGTTTATATATCTTTTTTATTATTTACTTTATTACTTATTTATTTAGGTTAAAGGTTAATAAGTTATATTTAATTTAATTGATTTATAAAATTAGGATTAGATATAAATTAGGATTAGGCTCATGAATAGGATTAGGGTTTTTTTTATTATGTCGATTATATCGATTTAATTTATTTAAATTAGTTTTAACCATTAAGTCACAAAAAACCATTAATTAAGGGTTTTGCCCAACCCTTAATTAATTTTCTCCTCGATCCGACTATATCTATTAGTCGCATTGGCGAGAAATAAATTTAATCAAATTAATTTATCTGTTAATACTAAGTTAACTAATTCTGGTTTAATTCTCTCCTCGAACCGACTAAGTCTATTAGTCGCAATGACGAGAGATAAAATAATAAAACGTAAATAATTGAATTCGCTGTCATGTAATAACCAAATCTATTGGTTATGAGAGGCAATGATAAAACCCATAATTTGATTACAAAATTTAAAATACATTTTATTTGCTGCTCGTGACGATCGAATCTATCGGTCAGAGTAACCAGCAATACACTACTTGAAGTACGATAGGCTTACTCCAACTACGATAGTGAGTAGGTATGACTAACTGTGACGACTTACTAGAACAATAGTAAGTGGGTCATACCATCTACGATAAACTCACTCAAACTACGATAGCAAGCAGATATGGCTAACAGCGACGACTTACTAAAGCTATAGTAAGTGGGCCACATCATCCACGACAAACTTGCTGAAACTACGATAGTAAGTAGGTACGGCCGACCGCGACGACTTACTAGCACAATAGTAAGTGGGACCTACCATCTACGATAAGCTTACTCAAACTACGATAGGGAGTGGGTATACCAACCGCGACGACTTACTATGACCATAGTAAGTGGGTTACCTACGAACTGCAAACCCTTGCTAGCACCATAGCAAGGTAACTACTTTCTACGCAACAAAATACGAGGCCTCTCTATGTAAGTCTCAGGCGTTAGCAAGGCATTCCTTTCTTCACTACCAGGTACAAGGCAAATTCAAGGGGTCTTCCATTATTTAATAACTCTTCGATCCAAAGACGTGAGAACTGCGTATCCTCACGTCATTCAACCAAAGGTAATTAAATAGGGGCAGCTGTCATACCCCAAAATTAGCCTTCCACATTTCACTCACAATGATTCAAAGCTCAAAAGTTTCATCAAGACATTCTCTTAAGCAAGAATCTCTTAAAGCTAGGGTTTGGTACCTTCTTGAGGAAAGTAACAAAATAAGATCTCCAATAAAGTTCTCCATGGTCCATTATGATCCAAGATACCTCTATGTCAAAAGTCAAGGCCCAATTCCAAAGTTTACTTGTTCAACAGCTCAGATGATCCATAGTCAACTAGTTTTACCTAAAAGTCAACCATGGTCAAAGCACAGTCAAAACCTCTGACTTTTGGTCAACATCAAGTATGGAAGAATATATCCATCATTTGATCAAATGTTGATCATGATTCATCAATAGAAACTCAGAAATGAACAAATGCAAAAAGGTTCAAATTAGGGTTTCTTTAGGAGAAAGTCAACTCAACTTTGACTGGCCATAACTTTCACATGAAACATCAGAAATTCCTCACTCAAAAGCCTATTTGGAAGGAAATTGGATTCTCTACAAATTTGTGTCTCACAAGCCAAGGCCAGAAATGCTTCATTTGGGAGATATGGTACAAAAGATTATAGGTCCTTTTCAAAAGTCAACCAAAGACAGTTTTTTGCCAAAGGACATATCATCAAGATAAAATCTCCAAATGAAAAGTATGTTCCAAAGTGGCTTATAGAGGACATCTTGAGGTTTCCAAAAAGTCCTAGAACTCCTTCATAGCTTAAAAATTGAAGGAGATATGCCTTGTCAAAGTTGGGCAATTTTGGAGGTAAAATGTGAAATAAAAGAGGTTCAAATTGGAATTTTTTGCAAATGGGCCTATCCTTTTAAGACTTAATCTTGGTCCACAAGCTACCTATATTATCCTAACCATGTGCCACGAATTTTAGCCTTTTATTTGATTTTATATAATTTTTATTTCATTTAAAAAGTGATATAATTAAAGGAAAAATCAAATATTGTGTTAAAAGATTCACATTGACCAATTCCAATCATATTTATGATAAATTAGCAATATAATTTCGTGGGACACTGATTGAGAAAAGATTAATGTAAGATTTGGCCAAAATAGAAAGTTTCAATTCAAGAATAAAATCAAATTTTCAAGCTTGGCAAGATTGGATTCAAAGAGGTGTTGGATTGTTTTTATTGACCTAATTTGTTGCCTATAAGTACCTAACACATGCCACACGAATAAGGGTTGAAAATTCTGGGCAGAGAACTGTATTCAAGAGTAAGAAAATTCATTCCAAATCAAGATTCGGTTTTTGGAGAATTAAGGACTCTCAAGAACTTCTAAGGATTGCAAAAGGTTCCTCGAAGGTTTCTTAAGGTGATTGGATTACTACGCTTCATCAACACCCCCAGAACAATCTCCTATAAGCCGAGGTAGGTTGTTCTAAACTTTGGATCGAGTGGCATGATTTATGCATTCACATGTCAAATTGTTTGTGTGTTATGCTTTGTATGATTGCTATGAATGTTTCCTGAACTGTAATTGGATTTCTGGGCGTGTTTGGTGATATTCACCATTGTTGACCGTTTAGGGTTCTAAGAGTCTTTAATTAGGGCTTTTTGCTAAGGCCAAAATTAGGTCAAAACGAATGCGTGGTTGAGATCGTAGGGCCTAGACGAAGGGAACAGGGGGGGTCGCGAATGATTTATTTGCATGTATGTGTTAATCGCTATTTTTCAGGTGTGTGTTGCTACGAAAAAAATCCTAGCAAATTCGTAGCAAGATTTGCAAAAATCTTCAGATATGTTGGGGACGATGATGATGTGTCCTCGTATCACTGGGCCATTCAAAATTTCGCGCGTGTTGTCCATGTTTCTTTTTTATTTCACATATAATATATTAAGAGCATATGTTAAACAACTAAGTAGCTTAGTTGGGATGGTGACGAAACGTGTCTATGAGGGAGAGGTCGCAGGTTCGAGCCTCCCCTCCAACCTTATTTTTAATAAAAGGTTTAGTTCCCTGATCCCATGCGCTGCCAGCCAGGTAGCTCACCATACACACTCAGATCTGGCCCTTTAATCCACTAATCCTTTAGATCCAACGCACCCAAGATTGGTCCCTATACCATGTACCCTAATGACCACTACACTGAATCAAAACCTCTAATAACTTATTAATTTTAATTATTATTATCATTTAAATATTTTCTTAATTACTTTTAATATTTATTTATATAATAATAAATTATTTTCTTAAATAAATTAGTATATATGTTATTTATATTAAACTTTAATTTATTATTCGTTCCGATTAACTCCATTAATCGTGATGAGTAATAATCGATTTTCTTAAATATTTATTTAATTAAAATAAAAAGTTTTATTTGGCTAAAAGGTTTCAACCATTGTTTTTGGTTGCGATGATTAGCCTATTTTTTTTCATTAAAATTCATTATTATTTATAATCGAATCAATCGATTACGAGGGATAATGATACAAATTAAATAATAAAATTTCTGAAAAATACCCTTATTCATTATTAGTGATAATTGAATCCATCAATTAAAATTGGTAATGATACACTACTAATCTTTTAACTATGGTGATCGAATCCATTGATCATTGCTGTTAATAGTACATATTAAAAATCAGGGTTGTACGCCCAACCTTAAAACACTCTCCAAAACCTTTTCAAAACTGCGATTCATCATAACTACAATAAGGCAACTCAAAAAGCCTTCAAACAATATCAGATCAAATTCAAAGGGCGTACAACCCTTATCCCGAACTACGTTGACTCTGATTCTCCCTAAGGAGATACATAGGCCCTTGGAAACAAGGCGAGTCTCCCTCTTCCAAACTCTAATCATGTTCAATATAATTAGCCTTTAACTCTATTAACTGTCTGTCATCTTTCTTTATTTTTTAGCCATAAACCTTGACTTTATAATGCAAGCCTTAGGAAAGGGTTTAGGATGCCTAATACCTTCCCTCGACCTGAATATAGTATCTTATCCCGATCTCTATGACTTCGTAGGGTTTCCTATTCGCCCTGGTAGAATAGGTGGCGACTCTAATAATTTAATTTTTAGGGCAGGTTGCTACATTGTGTGGATATCTACAGATTATTTGCTTGATGACGATGTCACTAGGTGTGAGTTCTATTCTAGGGCACCTGGTTATGATGTTTGGATCTGCAAGTCTTTGAAGTTGCTTGGGGCTCCCGAACAAGGGATAAGGAAGACATTGTCTATCTTGAGCATTGCACCATTCGCATTGCTCGAATCCCTAAAGCATTACAAATTTCGTGTGACTTCGCCAGAATCTTCTGTCAAGCAATAATCAAAAGTGTTCCACTAGGACACACCTCTCATTCTCAAGGTTCTGCTTCATATTCTGAGTCATCTCCTCCTCTTGGAGTTTTCCTTGTCAGTAGCTTTTGATTGTCCAGAGAGACAAAAAGAATATGAGAAACAAGCCGATGTAATCTTCATGACTGGTGTTCAGTTGCTTCCATGCTTGATGGAATTTCAGTTGGTTAAGATTCATTGCTTTGGGTGTTCCTCATCACAGATAGCTCTCCTGATTTCGATGATAATACTCGGTGTTTTCCATCCTGGGGCACCTAATCATAATGTCAAGTCTTACAAGGTGTTGAGGTACACAAAGTCTAAAACTTTCTCAATGCATGGATGTTTGAGTTTACTCATAATGTTTTATACTGGTCAATCTCATTTCATTTGCCGCAAGTAGACTGTTTGTTCTTCCTCGAGGAAGTAACTCATGAGAATCACTTGCAATTTGTAATTCTAGAGGCTTCCTTCCCAACAGTTATTGTGTGTTCCAAGTAATGACTTTGATAACCAGGCGTCAGAGGTTATTGTTGTTTGCTGATAGTAATACAAGTTTCCTCCATTCATGATGGTGTTTTCTCTTTCAGCAGCTATATTTAGGGCTCCCGACTGAGGGATAAGCAAGACTTCGTGTTCTTGAGTTCGCGTCATTGGCAGCTCAAATCCCTAAAGCATTCACAAACTCCAGTCGATATTTTTTTGGGGCTCCCGACCGAGGGATAAGCAAGACGCTTTGTATCTTGAGTTTGTGCGCCACTGGCACAACTCAAATCCCTAAAGCTGAGCACTTACAACTCTTATAGGAATTTGCCGAAGTCTTCTTCTGGGAAGTAATTTGAAGTGTTCTATCGGAACAAATGCTAATGCTTGGTGTGTCTTCCACTATGGGGGCATTTGGTTATCTGATTGGAGATTGTAAGCCATTCAAAGAAATGGTTCAAGACCTGATTGACTCAAGGGCTATCACATTCGCACCTGAAGGCCATAATTGAAGTTCTCCTTTGACTCAGCGGATCTTCTAAAGCAATAAGTCCATACGGAGAGGATCTCCTCAACGTTGGCAATTCTTAATTCATCATGCATGTTCATGTTTAAGCTTTCTTGTTTTTTGCAATACTGTTTGTATGTAAAACTTGTTTGTTTTTGAACTATAATAATAATGCATTGGATATGTTTGTCTTGTAAAAATCCATTCGCTTTTGCTCTTATATGTTTTTCTATGCTTTTTGTGATACTCAACTCTTGTTAACAAAGCATGATAACTCTGAAGGGAGAATGATGAACATAATACCAAGAACCTCAAATGGTATGCTTTTGAGTAGAACCCTGTTGATGATGTACAGGCAATGTTTCAAATTCCCAAACACCGGAGATATAAGGGAGATAGACCCTCGTTAACCCCTCTGAGCCTTCGAAGTAGGAGTTTCTTTTCTATACAAAAAAAACCCTCACATTTAACCCAGGGGCGGGTAGTATTCAGTTAACCTGATCAAGCATTCAAAATTCATCAGGAGCACACATCTAAGGATACAACAATGGCTATCCCTCACATCAGGAGGTTGAGACTAACATCAAAGCCGCTGTGGTTTATCCCTCACATTAGGAGGTCAAAATATGACAATACTGTAGCAACCTGCCTAAAAATTATAACTTAGAGAGTCGCCACCTATTCTACCAAGGCGAATAGGAAACCTACGCAGTTAAGAGATCAGGGTAAGATACTATATTCAGGTCGAGGGAAGGTGTTAGGCACCCTCAACCCTTTCCTATTGGCTTTGAATCTAAGGGTCAAGTTTTATGGCTAAAAGTTAAGGTTTTATAACTAAAGAGTCGGATAGGGGGAAAATTGAGATTTTGAGGAAGGGGACTCGCCTTGTTGCCAAGTGCCTACGTATCTCCTTAGGGAGAATCAGAGTCAACGTAGTTCGGGCAGGATTGTACGCCTTAGAATTGATTATAGAGATTGTGTGAAGTTGTTTTGAAATTGTTTTGAGGCTCTTCAAATTGCCTATCGCAGTTTGAATTTGATTTGAAAGGGCATTTTGAGTTGCCCAGGATAAAAATCCTGTAGTATTGTGGTTTAGTGTATTTTAGATGTTTCGGGCGTACAACCCTGATTTGGCACAATTAACCGCAATGATCAATAGGTTTGATCACCATAGTTAAAAGATTGGGGTTTTGCACCATTACCAATTCAAATCGATTGATTCGATTATCACTAATAATGAATTAACGTATTTTATTATTTTATGAATTTGTATTTTTATACTGTTACCTCTCATAACCGATTAATACGATTACAAATAATAACAAATTGATAAGATATGCTAATCATCATAACCAATAAGATGGTTAAAACCATTTAGCAAAATAAATTTATTTTAATTTATAGGATTTGATTAATTAAATTAATCGATTATTAACCATCGCGACCAATAAATTTAGTCGAAACGAATAATAAATTGAATCCTAGTATTTTGGCCACTGGCCAATGGGATTGGGTGAACCCTAATATGTGGGAAACTTTCATAGGGTTTTTGTGATTTAATACAATAATTAAAATTAATAGATTAAATCGATACAATCGAAATAACCGGGAGGAAGTCCTAAACCATTCTAATTTATATCCTAAATCCTAATTTCTAAAAAAACTAACTTATATTCATATATTTACAATTATACAAATAATATAAAAATAATATAAGAGAAACCTGGCTGCAATTTTGTGTGGGGAGCTATTGAAGGGGCATGATAAGGCTCCACGCTGTGAGTCATTAGATCTTCATGCTGCCTGGATCTAAAGGTTGCCAGCGGAGGGTGCACGGTGGGTTATCATGAGGCGCATACACCGGATCCGTGAGCAGATAATTAGTAAAAGTTATTGTGGCCAGAGGGACTCGAACCCAGGCTCTTCTACTTACCAAGTAAGGCTCTTGCCATCCATGCTATGAAGACCATTTGTTATAATTAATATTCCCACAGAACTTAACATAAACAAAGCTAGAGACACTCAAACAACAAAAGAAACCGTGCCCCTGTATTCACTTTTAGAATAGAGATCTTCATCCTCTTCTTCTTTTTTTTAGAAATACACAGAGATCTCCCCGGATCCATGGTGATGCTTCGAGACATGGACAAAGAGTCCGCATCAATGATGGATTTGCGTGGAGATGATGGCGGCGCTAGCGGCTAAGTCACGGAGGACGCTTGGTCGAGATCGGAGAAGTTGCTGCGCTCGCCGGTGATTGGCAGCGGGGGTGAGAACGTCATCGTTGTTGGGCGGTTTGACCGGTTGCAGTGACTCGCAGCGCTGTATTGTTCAGCCAGTGGCTGGCGTCGCAGATGCGTGGCGGTGATGATGATGATGCTCGCCGTTTGGTCCTCGCTGGAATTTCGGTGGTCGATGTGTTGAGTTTGTCGACGCGGTTGTTTATTCTGAATCGGATTCGCAGACTTGTGTTATTGCCGGTGCTGTTCCAAGTTGTTTTGCTGTGTGGATTCGGATCTGATTGAAAGGAATGGTGCTCGTGGCGGCGCGGCGCTTCCGCTGTACGGAGAAACCGCTGTGTTGTGGTTTTGTAGATGGATGAGGTTTGGTGAATGCCCTTACTTACACGAGAATTAGAATGTTAAAGAATAGATACAAGGTTCATGTGGCATATGGGATGAATGAGGCAGAGTTGTGTACGAGAGTGAATGTCGAAACTGTTAAATTCTGATTAAGGATCGAAGATTTGTTAGTGTGTGTAAAACAAGGATGGGATATGTTCAAGGAGTTGTGGTTCTGTACCTTAATCTTTTCTGGAAAAATGATCTCTTCACTAACATAAGGATTGGTATGGGGGTTTTGTACGTGTTAGAGAGAGGCTAGGTTAGAGTTAGCTGGTTTTAGTCAGCAATCGGGAGATTGTTAGTTGATGTCTAGAATAAGGTTAGTGGATGGAGTTGGCCTCCCCTAATTGTTAGAAATAGCACCTATTTATATTAATGTATTAGGTTAGGGTTTTATACACCCAATGGGCCTATTATCCCATCATTTAACAATTATCAATAATATTACTAATTAATAATTCTAATAATAATACCAAAATTAATAATTAATAATCCCCTAATTATTTTGATAACAGCCAATGAACCTAATAAATTAATAATAAACATCACACCAATTAAGTTGTTAGAAGAATAAAAACTCATAAAAAATACCCCAAACAAATGATCCAAACCTGAGACAGATGGGCCAAATGTTTGGACCCAAGATTCCTGTTAATTTCCCCCCATTTATTTCTCAGGACATTTTATAAGAGGGCGAGTTTGACAATAGGAATGTCAAACCCCATGACTCCTAATTTTGACCTTTGATGAATTAAAAGATGTAGATCTGATCGGGCAAATTTTGGGGTATGACAGCTGCCCCTGTTCAATCTTCTTAAACCTGAAGAATTAGATAGGCACGTCTGCCTATCGTGATCTAAAGGTAGAAGATGATTGGACACTGAAATGCCCTGAAATTTGCCTTTGTTAGGAAAGAATTCCGTGGGAGATGGGCTTATAGATGCCATCTGAGGTGAATACCATTTTTCAGAGTGAAGCAAAAATGCTTTTTTTGAACCAGGTGCTTCGATTGTAGCATAGCCTAAAAAAGAAACCTTGTCTTTATGCAGTGTTTATGATGCATGAGATGCATGATACAGCGAGCTTCTCAAAATAAATGAGAGCGATGTATGTATATGCATTGTGTATGAATGAGATATGTTAGTTGGATGATGCATGATTGTTAGTTACGTTAATCGAAGTATGTTAGTAATTCTGAAAAGAAAGATAGCACCTTTGATTGTTTGTTGATGATGTTTTGGAAGATATCACTGCCGAGGGACTAACGTGATAAACCCAATTGAAGAACGGTTTAAAAATCTTGTGTGCCTGAAAAAGCTCCTAGAAAGGATGGAATACGCTTCAAAGAAGACTGCCTGAAAAGGCTCCTGAAAAGGACTGCACCAACAGGGTTATTTGCGAGGGTTATCGCAAAATTTACCTGCACCAATAGGGTTATTTGCGAGGGTTATCGCAAAATTTACCTGCACCAATAGGGTTATTTGCGAGGGTTATCGCAAAATTTACCTGCACCCATAGGGTTATTTGCGAGGGTTATCGCAAAATTTACCTGCACCAATAGGGTTATTTGCGAGGGTTATCGCAAAATTTACCTGCACCAATAGGGTTATTTGCGAGGGTTATCGCAAAATTTACCTGCACCAACAGGGTTATTTGCGAGGGTTATCGCAAAATTTACCTGTACCAACAGGGTTATTTGCGAGGGTCATCGCAAAATTTACCTGTACCAATAGGGTTATTTGCGAGGGTTATCGCAAAATTTACCTGTACCAACAGGGTTATTTGCGAGGGTCATCGCAAAATTTACCTGTACCAATAGGGTTATTTGCGAGGGTTATCGCAAAATTTACCTGCACCAACAGGGTTATTTGCCCTGGTTCGGACAAATTTTACCTGCACCAAAGGAATTACCTGCCATGGTTCTGACAAGCGTACCTGCATAAAAGTAATCGTTTGCTATAGTTCTAGCAAACATACCTGCATGAAAGAGATTCACCTGTTTGGAGACTCACGACTCGAGGGTTGGGGAAAATACACCTTTCACAACACGAGGGTTGGAAACTCACGACACGTGGGTCGGACAATACACCTGAAAAGGTCTTTTGAATGGATGTGAATGTTTGTCTTAAAGAAGACTATCTGAAATGATTTTTCGACATGGTAGCAATTTGTCTTAGAGAAGACCACCTGTAAAGGCTCTTAGCGTAGATAGAAATTTGTCTTAAAGAAGATCACTTGAAAAAGTTCTTAGCAAGGGATGAAGAATGTCTTTAAAGATGACTACCTGAAAAGGTTGAAAGATGTCTTAAAGAAGACTACCTGAAGAGGTTCTTGAGAGGGATGACGAATTGTTTTTTTTTGTTGAAAGGGACTACCTGAAAAGGTGCTTAGGACAAGAATGTCTCGAAGAAGGCTACCTAGAAAGGTGCTTAGAAAAGTAATGTCTTAAAGAAGACTACCTGAAAAGGAACTTAGAAAGAAGGGAACGTCTTGAAAAAGACTACCTGAAAAGGAACTTAGAAAAGTAACGTCTTGAAGAAGACTACCTGAAAAGGTATTTAGAAAAAGAATGTCTTGAAGAAGACTACCTCAAAAGGTACTTAGAAAAAGAATGTCCTGAAGAAGACTACCTGAAAAGGTACTTAGAAACAGAATGTCCTGAAGAGGACTACCTAAAAAGGTTTTTTTGGAAATGACGATGACTGTCTTAGAGAAGACTACCTGGAAAGGTTTTTAGAAAAGATAACGTCTTGAAAAACACTACCTAAAGAGGTTCTTGGAAATGGTGATCATTCGTCTTGAATAAGACTGTTTGAGGAGGCTCCTAGAAAGGACTGTGAGATTTATCTTAAAGAAGACCACATAAAAAAGTTATGGTGCAATGTATCAACCAATGTATGTAATGCATGACTTGTATGTATTCGTATGATGCTCCAATGGTAGGTTATTAATAACCAAAGCGTATATAGTTCGTTGGAGTTGTAAGTTTGTTTGATAAGGTGAGATGTGATGCTAGTGCAATTTCCCAATACGCGCTTTGTTTGAACTTTGAAAATCGTAGTTAGGAGAAATATTTGATCGAGGTTGTAAAGTACGAGAATGCCTTTCCCTTTTGTTGTTCGCCTTGCCCCAGTTTGGCTCTTTTGAATTACTCCACGCCTTTTACCTTTTGAGGTTCTCCACGCCTTTAACCTTTAGAGGTTCTCCACCTTTAACCTTTCCGGGATCTCCACACCTTTAACCTTTGAATTGTTCACCTTACGGATTAGATATCCGATTGCCCAATGTTTAGTGAAAAAAGATGCCCCTGGTTGCCAAGTCATGAAGGAAATATTTCGAGAAATAACCTTATCATATGCCTCGACGTTTAGATTAAAGGGTATGCTCTTGATCCCCAGAATATGGAGGGTTATCCATGGTGTTCTATCCTTTGAATTTGAATTCTTCCCATGTTTGACATGCCCCTGTTTGAGATTGCTTTGAGATGTGCCCCAAGTCGATTGAACCTTAGGAAGACTGCCCCTAGTTAATAGGATGTTCGATTGTATGCCCCTGTGCTCCTTGAAATTTTTGCCCCTGTTTAGGAGAACCCCCTAGATGTGGTTCCCCCGACTCCAGGGTCTTTATTAGGAATGATCACCTTTGATTAAACCAAGTTTCGAGATTTCCTCGATGCTGAGTGTATACTCGTAGATGGTGTTGTACCTTTTGAGAAGTAGCTCCAATGGAATGTGTATGCAAGTTTTGAAATCGAAGTCCGTTATGAATTAGGACTGGATGGTTTTGGAAAGAATGCTTGAAGAAGCACATTGGTTAGAGATAGTTTTAACAAACATAGGAGTCAGTATAACAAATCCTGCTTAACATGCTTTCATGGTTAACCTTGCCTCAATTAGGACTTTTAAATGTTGTAACTTGGCCTGGTTCATGTTTTAAGAAACAATGGATATAAGGCTCAAAATTTATTTAACCCACCCCTTTCTCCTTGATGTTCTCCAGATCCTAAAAATTCGCCTAATCCAATGGATGTGCTTTGTTTGCAAGAGAATCGTTTCAGTTTCGATGTTGAGCAGAAGCCTTAGTAGAGATCCAAACTTTGATGACATATGTTGTAAAGATCCAAGCATTGATGTGAAGCTTTGATGGTTTAGCAGTCACAAGATTATCATTTGTATTTCGCCTTTGTTTTTATCCCTTATTTTTGCATGAACCAACTCTCTTGAGTTTGATCCATCGGGATGCCCTAATTTTTGCCTAAGTCGTTCATGGAATTTTCCATTTTGACTTAGCGGGCGTTTTTCTCCTTTTTCTTTTGAATGCTCCTTTTGAAGTACTTGATCCTTGGATATTGCATGTTGTGACTGCCATGTCGATTTTTGATTTGTAAGCTTCGCCTTTAATACTTCCTCGATCTTGAATGATGTAATGAGGAAGAAGATTGTTGTGAATGTTATCTCCATTGCTTCCTCAATCTTGGATGAATGCGAGGAAGAAGATATGCTTGAACCTTATGCTTGGATTGACTGATTCTCTTGGCAAACAAAATACATCATTGAATTAGTTGACATCTACCCTGCCCCTGGTTAAAATCAAGGTTCTTTTTAAAAGTAGAAACAAACTCCAACTCCTGGCTCGAGGGGGTAACGAGGGATTAACATCCTTATATCTCCACTGTTTGGGAATGGAAACAATGCCTGTACATCCTCGGCTCGATCTTACCTTGAAAGCATATATTTAGCTGGACTTAGTTTTTGTATTCGTCATTCTCCCTCAAGTTTGTTAATAACCCTAAAAATAGAAATGTGTGACTGGAAAGTCATGGTAGTGAGTGAATGAATTGACTCCAAAACCTGCATAGTTGTCCCATTAGAATTACTAATCCGAAGGTACAACTTTTATCTTGAGTAACACTTAGCGGTCGTAAGGGTTGAAATTGTGAGCACGGTAAACACCTATTGATCCTAGGGATAATCTCCTTTGTAGATCCACTGACCTTGTTTCACTCCTTAGATTCTTAAACTTGTAGAAGTGAGGGCAACCTCGAATTTTCTTTGGACATGTCAAACCTGGCGGGAATAAATCGTTAGCGGTGGGTTTTCGTCGTATCGGAACTTCATGAGTTTCCTTTGACTGAACCTCTTTTGCTTTTCCTAAGGATAGTATCACCTATGACCCTTTTTTTCTTGGTGTGGGGCTGACATGTGTCGAATTCCCTCCATCGTAGTTATGCCTCTTTGTTCAGGATATTGCCCTAGTTGGACTAATCCTTGCCCCCAGGCTATTGTAGAGCGTCCTCGAAAGTTTGATATGTTCTAAGATGAACCCCTTTATGACTAGATACATCTTGAGTGTATCTATGAGGGAACTCTTTGTTGAACTGGTCCTTGCTCGATGAAAACCTTTATTGTATTTATAATCCTGTTAAGCCAAGGCATGGACACGTGGCCGGCACGGTAAAAGACGTCCCCTTTTTTTAGCAACACCAAGATCTTTTATTCTCCTTGCTCCATAGTTTTTTTTTATCCTTTGATTTTTTTGGCGAGTTTCGGGAAACCGGCTAGCACGGTTGGTATGGATGCGGGCGAAGATAGAAATGCAAATGTGAATGTATGAATGCATGAAAATGCAATGCACGCGTAAGCGAGAGACTCCTTATATTGTAACTCCGTGTATGCAATGCAGACGTGTAACATATGATCCTAGGGATAGCCTTAGAGGCGACATTAGACCCTCTTGGCATCTTTGCAGGGTAAATGTTATGACATGCTAAGGGAAATCCCTTGGATTCGAGAGTATGCAGAAGATAGCGGCTAGTGACCGTTCAAGACAGTCACTAAATCTAATGGCCATCGAGAAGCCAATCAACATGTACCAATGAATTTGTCCCCCGTGGGAAGGTTCTCTATGCGGAACACAACCTATCTAAGGACGATATGGACGAAGAGAGATCCCTACAGGCTAGGGATGTGATGTGTAAATGGAGATCCAAACCCTACAAGTTAGAGGGTGCGCGGGAATAAGCATGGAGTGACCGTTCAGGACAGTCACTAGATTTCATAGCCATCGAGAGGCCAATCGAACGCATGCTAGTGAAGTTGTCCTTCGGGGAAGGACGCGTCGTTGTGAAAACACACGGGTGTGAAAGAAAATCCCTATAGGCTAGGGAGTGCGTAGGTGTAGGCACGAGGTGACCGTTCGAGACAGTCACTAGATCGCATGGCCATCGAGAGGCCAATTGACGTGCGTTAATGGAAATGTCCTTCGTGGGAAGGACGCGTAGTTGTAAGAATACAAGGATATAAAAATAAAATCCCCACAGGCTAGGGGATGCATAGATGGTGATGTCCTTCGTGGGAAAGACATGGTCTTTAGAAATTAGAGTCCCTATATGCTAGGGACCACGTAGGGACACCTGCAAAATTGAAACGCATAGATATTCGAAGTATATAAATTGCAAACATATAAAGAGCACAGCGGCACAAAAGTCCTAGGTTCATAGGTTCGACGTAGCGGCTCTAGGGAGCCTACCCTTTTTTTGGGAGTGTTCTAGAAGGTCTCATGGGGTCGTTCGTAGCCTCCGAGACTTTTTGTCTCTTCGGATTTTGGAACAACTCATTTTATCCATGAGGTTCGAATTTTTGGGGTAGGTTCCCGGAGAGATCAGCTAAGTATCCAGTCCAGCCCTCCACAAAGTCAAGCTTCGTTTCGGACCTTTCCAAATACCTAACCCACTCCGAGTGGAGTTATCAGTGAGACTCGTAAGGCGATTCATGTCCCCTTTTGGTCTCAAAGTTAACTCCCACACTTAGGTTTAACAACAATTTTATATATCCCAGAAGATGCAATAGAAATAAAAATATTCATTTAAATAAATATTTAATTAAATTGCAGTAGTGAAATTGCAGAGGAAAATAAATAAATAAAATTTAAATATTTACTAACCTCGAAATCCGGCTGCTTATGATACAAAAGAATGCAATACACAGCAAATATTTAAATAAACAGATAAATATTTTAAATGATATAAATAGTTGAAATTACAGATAAATAAATAAATAAAAATTAAATTTTATTTATTTATATTTTTTTTTTAAAGATAAATCTTCCTCCAAACCCTAAAAAAAATGGCAGATTTGCCAAACCCTAAAATGCGCCAAACCTAAACCCTGCCAAAACCTAAAACCTATAGGAGCATAGTATTCACCGTTATGGTTATCCCCAGCAGAGTCGCCAGCTGTAGCAACCTGCCTAAAAATTATAACTTAGAGAGTCGCCACCTATTCTACCAAGGCGAATAGGAAACCTACGCAGTTAAGAGATCAGGGTAAGATACTATATTCAGGTCGAGGGAAGGTGTTAGGCACCCTCAACCCTTTCCTATTGGCTTTGAATCTAAGGGTCAAGTTTTATGGCTAAAAGTTAAGGTTTTATAACTAAAGAATCGGATAGGGGGAAAATTGAGATTTTGAGGAAGGGGACTCGCCTTGTTGCCAAGTGCCTACGTATCTCCTTAGGGAGAATCAGAGTCAACGTAGTTCGGGCAGGATTGTACGCCTTAGAATTGATTATAGAGATTGTGTGAAGTTGTTTTGAAATTGTTTTGAGGCTCTTCGAATTGCCTATCGCAGTTTGAATTTGATTTGAAAGGGCATTTTGAGTTGCCCAGGATAAAAATCCTGTAGTATTGTGGTTTAGTGTATTTTAGATGTTTCGGGCGTACAACCCTGATTTGGCACAATTAACCGCAATGATCAATAGGTTTGATCACCATAGTTAAAAGATTGGGGTTTTGCACCATTACCAATTCAAATCGATTGATTCGATTATCACTAATAATGAATTAACGTATTTTATTATTTTATGAATTTGTATTTTTATACTGTTACCTCTCATAACTGATTAATACGATTACAAATAATAACAAATTGATAAGATATGCTAATCATCATAACCAATAAGATGGTTAAAACCATTTAGCAAAATAAATTTATTTTAATTTATAGGATTTGATTAATTAAATTAATCGATTATTAACCATCGCGACCAATAAATTTAGTCGAAACGAATAATAAATTGAATCCTAGTATTTTGGCCACTGGCCAATGGGATTGGGTGAACCCTAATATGTGGGAAACTTTCATAGGGTTTTTGTGATTTAATACAATAATTAAAATTAATAGATTAAATCGATACAATCGAAATAATCGGGAGGAAGTCCTAAACCATTCTAATTTATATCCTAAATCCTAATTTCTAAAAAAACTAACTTATATTCATATATTTACAATTATACAAATAATATATAAATAATATAAGAGAAACCTGGCTGCAATTTTGTGTGGGGAGCTATTGAAGGGGCATGATAAGGCTCCACGCTGTGAGTCATTAGATCTTCATGCTGCCTGGATCTAAAGGTTGCCAGCGGAGGGTGCACGGTGGGTTATCATGAGGCGCATACACCGGATCCGTGAGCAGATAATTAGTAAAAGTTATTGTGGCCAGAGGGACTCGAACCCAGGCTCTTCTACTTACCAAGTAAGGCTCTTGCCATCCATGCTATGAAGACCATTTGTTATAATTAATATTCCCACAGAACTTAACATAAACAAAGCTAGAGACACTCAAACAACAAAAGAAACCGTGCCCCTGTATTCACTTTTAGAATAGAGATCTTCATCCTCTTCTTCTTTTTTTTAGAAATACACAGAGATCTCCCCGGATCCATGGTGATGCTTCGAGACATGGACAAAGAGTCCGCATCAATGATGGATTTGCGTGGAGATGATGGCGGCGCTAGCGGCTAAGTCACGGAGGACGCTTGGTCGAGATCGGAGAAGTTGCTGCGCTCGCCGGTGATTGGCAGCGGGGGTGAGAACGTCACCGTTGTTGGGCGGTTTGACCGGTTGCAGTGGCTCGCAGCGCTGTATTGTTCAGCCAGTGGCTGGCGTCGCAGATGCGCGGCGGTGATGATGATGATGCTCGCCGTTTGGTCCTCGCTGGAATTTCGGTGGTCGATGTGTTGAGTTTGTCGACGCGGTTGTTTATTCTGAATCGGATTCGCAGACTTGTGTTATTGCCGGTGCTGTTCCAAGTTGTTTTGCTGTGTGGATTCGGATCTGATTGAAAGGAATGGTGCTCGTGGCGGCGCGGCGCTTCCGCTGTACGGAGAAACCGCTGTGTTGTGGTTTTGTAGATGGATGAGGTTTGGTGAATGCCCTTACTTACACGAGAATTAGAATGTTAAAGAATAGATACAAGGTTCATGTGGCATATGGGATGAATGAGGCAGAGTTGTGTACGAGAGTGAATGTCGAAACTGTTAAATTCTGATTAAGGATCGAAGATTTGTTAGTGTGTGTAAAACAAGGATGGGATATGTTCAAGGAGTTGTGGTTCTGTACCTTAATCTTTTCTGGAAAAATGATCTCTTCACTAACATAAGGATTGGTATGGGGGTTTTGTACGTGTTAGAGAGAGGCTAGGTTAGAGTTAGCTGGTTTTAGTCAGCAATCGGGAGATTGTTAGTTGATGTCTAGAATAAGGTTAGTGGATGGAGTTGGCCTCCCCTAATTGTTAGAAATAGCACCTATTTATATTAATGTATTAGGTTAGGGTTTTATACACCCAATGGGCCTATTATCCCATCATTTAACAATTATCAATAATATTACTAATTAATAATTCTAATAATAATACCAAAATTAATAATTAATAATCCCCTAATTATTTTGATAACAGCCAATGAACCTAATAAATTAATAATAAACATCACACCAATTAAGTTGTTAGAAGAATAAAAACTCATAAAAAATACCCCAAACAAATGATCCAAACCTGAGACAGATGGGCCAAATGTTTGGACCCAAGATTCCTGTTAATTTCCCCCCATTTATTTCTCAGGACATTTTATAAGAGGGCGAGTTTGACAATAGGAATGTCAAACCCCATGACTCCTAATTTTGACCTTTGATGAATTAAAAGATGTAGATCTGATCGGGCAAATTTTGGGGTATGACAAATACCACAATGGTAATTCTTCATCAATCAATGACTCAGGCAGTCACTGTTCACTTCCAACAAATCAAAGATTCAGGATCACACGACTTGTTCAAAAGAAAAGAATGAATCAAAAAGAAAAGAATGAAGAAAAAAAAGAGCCCGCTAAGTCAACAAGTTGAAAGCATGTGACTTAGGCAAAAGTTAGGGCATCCCGGTGGACATCCCAATCAAAATTCAAAAGAATTTGTCCAGGCAAAAATTAGGGAAACAAAAAAAAAAGAAAAAGCAAAGCAAAAGCGAAAACAAGGATTACAAAATAAGAATCCTCATCAAAAGAACAAAGTCGTGCGATTCCTCACCAAAAACAAAAGGTAAAGTGACGGCCATGTCCGAACGCCTCATTTGATTCCTCAATCATTTCCAATTCCTCTTGAAAGATGAATGCTCGCATCGAGTTAACTGAACTTAGGACTGGAGAACATCACGAAGGGGGTGGCCACCAAATAATTTGAGCCTAAAAATCCTTTTTTCTAAAAACCGTGAAACTGGCCACGTTAGAACCCTTAAAAGTCCTAACTGAAACATGGGTTAATTCGAAGGCATACTGTAGCGAGCATACGGTAAGCTGACTCCTAGGAGTTTTGCTAAATGCTTGAGTTGGTATCACACCATCTATCTTTAACAAAAAATCGATGTTATGACATCCTTTTATAAAAAGTTTCTTTAAACTTCAGGACAAACATACTCTTTGCATTAGAATTATATTTCTCATAATAAACATTCTTTGCATATGAACAAGTGCTTGACATCAAGGAAGCTTCCATCATGAACTTCAGATGAACAGTTTTATCCTCCTGAAGGACAGGTTGTCTTTCGAACTCCGTTGAGTAGAGGCAATTTCAAAGTCTGATCACCCTCAGGGACACAAAAGCATTTGAATACTTTGTCAAGCAAGTTTTCAGTCAATTTGAGGCAATCATGTCAAGATTCGAAAAATCTCTCAAAATGCTAAGCAATCAGGGGCATTCACCCAAGCACAGTCCAACCTACCTACAATACAAGTAAGGCAAGGGCATGGTGCCAAAATTCATGATACTGGGGCAAGTTGGTTTGATAGGCACAGATATCAGAAATTCCTTACGAGACGAATTTCTTTAAAGTCCCTACAGGATGGGGCAAGACACTATGCATTGGTATTTTATCCTCATCATGAGGTGTTTAGTTTAAAGTTCAGGTGTGAGCTAAACAAATTATGAACTTGAGAACCGTCAGGGTCATCATCCTCAGCAGTCAGATGCTAAAAGTCCAATCTTTAGTGGCATCTCTTTGCATTTCAGTGTGATTTTCAAATCCCTTCCAGAGGTTACAACTGTTGGTTATTGGTATCCCTCAACCAGAGTCCTGTCATGTGGACATCGATTTCCTTTTCTTCATTTCCGACCCTCGTGTCGTGAGTTTATCTCCTTTCGGACCCTCGTGTCGTGAGTTTATCTCCTTTCCGACCCTCGTGTCGTGAGTTTGTCCCATTTCCGACCCTCATGTCGTGATTTTATCTCCTTCCCGACCCTCGAGTCGTGAGTTTATCTCCTTTCCGACCCTCGAGTCGCGAGTTTATCTCTTTTCCAACCCTCGAGTCGTGAGTTTATCTCCTTTCCGACCCTCAAGTCGTGAGTTTATCTCCTTTCCGACCCTCGTGTCGTGAGTTTATCTCCTTTTCGACCCTCGAGTCGTGAGTTTATCTCCTTTCCGACCCTCGAGTCGTGAGTTTATCTCCTTTCCGACCCTTGTGTCGTGAGTTTATCTCCTTTCCGACCCTCGTGGCGTGAGTTTATCTCCTTTCCGACCCTCGTGTCGTGAGTTTATCTCCTTTCCGACCCTCGAGTCGTGAGTTTATCTCCTTTCGACCCTCGAGTCGTGAGTTTATCTCCTTTCCGACCCTCGAGTCGTGAGTTTATCTCCTTTCCGACCCTCGAGTCGTGAGTTTGTCTCCTTTCCGACCCTCGTGTCGTGAGTTTATCTCCTTTCCGACTGAAGACGAAGACTAAGAAAACCAAAGGAGTGATCAACCTGGGAAGATTCAAAGGTCATCCCAAGAGGGCCGAAGAAACTGGGATTCCTAAAGACGAGGAAGAGGAAAAGGAAGAAGATGATTTCAGTGTCAAGAACAACCATGGAAGCCATGTAGGTTCTGATGATCAAGAAGAAGAAGAAGAGTATCCTCAAGACGAGAATTATCCTGATGAGAAGTATAGGCTACTAGAAGAGCGTCTGAGAAGCGTGGAAATTCAGAAGGTACCTGGGCTGGATTTTGAAGAGCTGGGACTCATTCCTGGGGTCGTTATTCCTCCAAAATTCAAAACTCCCGCCTTTGCTAAGTATGATGGAGTCTCCTGCCCCAAGATGCACTTGAGGTCTTATGTAAGGAAGATTCAGCCTCACACTACTGATAAGAAGCTCTGGATCCATTTCTTTCAAGAAAGCTTATTTGGAACTCAACTCGAATGGTACTATCAATTGGAGGGTACTAGCATCCGTACTTGGGAAGATTTGGTAGTTGCTTTCTACAAGCAATACCAATATAATTCCGATCTCGCACCAACTCGCATGCAACTACAAAGCATGTCTATGGGACCTAAGGAAAGTTTCAAGGAGTATGCACAAAAGTGGAGAGATCTAGCTGGAAGAGTCCAACCTTCCTTGACTGATAGGGAATTGGTGGACATGTTCATGGGCACGCTAACTGGGCCGTTCTATAGTCAATTGCTGGGTAGTTCCTCGTATGGGTTTACTGATCTTATCTTGACTAGAGAACGTGTTGAGAATGGTATTTGAAGTGGGAAGATTCAAGTAGGTGCATCTTCTAGTGCTGTAAAGAAACCCTATCATGGAAGAAATGAGTCTAATGCTGTTCATAGTCAGAGGGGTCATGGTAAGAATGATCAGAATCAGTCTGTTAGCGTCGTCCTCATCTCTACTCCAACATCTCAACAAGCTCCTAGACAAGAGTATCCACGCAAGACTGATAAACCAAGGAGACAATTCACCCCGATCAACATGCCTTTGTCTCAAGCCCTACAACATCTACTGAAGGCTAAACTGGTCACATTGAAGGATCCTCCGAAGTCTGTCAACACTGCGAGTCTAACTTATGATCCCAAAGCTACATGTGCTTACCATTCCAATGCTACTAGGCACAATGCAGACAATTGTTGGGCCCTGAGAAACAAAGTTCAAGACATGATAGAAGCTGGCGAAATCGAGTTCGACACTCCAGAGACTCCTAATGTCATCACTGCTCCTATGCCAAAACATGACAAGACCGTTAACGCTATCATGGACATCATCCATGTTTATGATGTGAGAGATCTGTCAACACCTCTCCCTGACATCAAGAGAAAGCTGCTGCAAGCTGGTTTATTTCCAGGTTGCGACCCAGGTTGTTATTACTGTGCATCCCTACCTCATGGTTGTGAGAATCTGAAAAGAGGTATCCAAGGCTGGATGGATCGTGGCACTATCAGATTTGAGAAGACCCCTTCTGTTGAAGATTTGTGCAAAGGTTTCTCTCGTGGCTTGAAAATCGAAGACGTCTCAGTGATTTCTAAAGTCCCGTTGAAGATCCCTACCAAGGCTCCTTTCAAGATTTCTGCTAAACCCCGTGTGGCCCCGATTATTATTACTAAACCCGGTCCAATGCCATATTCTTCTGATAAAGCTATCCCTTGGAATTATGGTGCCGAGGTCTATGTTCAAGGAGTTAAGCAAGAACTCGAATCTGATAAAGTTTCTGAAGATGCTAATCCTGATGTGGGTAATATTGTTGGAACTAGTAAAGTGACAAGAAGTTGAAGGGTGTTTTCTCCAGAGATCTCTCCGAACACTACTTCACCTGCCGTTACTATTACTCCAAATGATGATGCTCGTGGTAAAAGGCCATTGCATGAACCTAAGGCTGTCACTGAAAACCCACCATCTGAAGAAACAAATGAGTTCCTGAAGATCATTCGCAAGAGTGATTATGACATTGTTAAACAAATGGGGCATACTCCTTCCAAGATCTCTATGTTGTCACTCTTAAGTTGTTCCAAGACTCATGCCAAAGCTATGATGAAGTTTCTAGAGGCTGCTCATGTGCCACAAGAGATTTGTGTCGCTCAACTCGAGAATGTATCGCAAACCTGACGACTGACAATTACCTTGGTTTTTCTGATGCTGACTTGAGTCCTAGTGGAAAGAACCACAACAAGGCGCTACACATCTCCATTGAATGTGGGGGCACCACTCTAGCTCATGTGCTGGTTGACAATGGCTCGTCCCTGAATGTACTACCTAAGTTGGTGCTGGACAAACTCAAGGTTGACAGAATTGAGCTGAAATCCAGCGATGTGATAGTAAAAGCTTTCGATGGCACAATGAGTACTGTATATGGCGAGGTTGAGCTCCTGATCAGAGTAGGTTCCCAGACTTTCAATACTGTGTTCTATGTGATGGATATTCGTCCCGCCTATTCCTGTCTACTTGGACGTCCTTAGATACATGGAGCAAATGATGTGACATCAACTCTCCATCAGAAACTGAAATATCCAGCAAAAGGCAAGATTGTTACTGTGTATGGTGAAGAAGAATATGTGGTGAGCTTCATAGATGAGACCAAGTATGTTGAATTCACTGGAGAAGCTTTTGAATCTCCCCGTCAAGTGTTCGAATTGGTCCCTCAAGTGGTTCCTGAGACTAAGCATGTCTACACTCCTCCTAAAGTTACTAGGGTTCCCCCTACAATGGCTTCTCTGAAAGACGCTAGGGCTGTGGTAGAAGAAGGTGGCTGCACTATCTGGGGGCAATTACCTGATATTCCGTACAAGTCCAACAAATGGGGTTTAGGCTGCACCGCTAAGGATCAGAAGGGAGAACAACATCCTTATCCAGAAGGTTTGAAGCATCATTTCATCAGTAAAGGAGTCAACGCCATAAGTGAAGATGAATATAATGGCAACCTGGACAAGTGGATCTCCCCTACATCAGACAAAGGGCTGGACAACTGGAAGACTGAAGACATTGTTTCTATCTCCTATAGTCAGGAGTAATTGCCGTTCTTAGTTTTATTTCTTGCTTTCCTTTATATTTCCAATTTTAAATTCTGTATTTCAAATAAACAATGAACTCTAAAGCCGTGTGTCCCGCCCGAGGTACAATGGTCCATTGTTAGGGCTTGTCATTTCATAAGCATATTTTAATTCAATAAAACATTGGACGTTTCGTATTCAAATTGTGTGTTCGCTTTTATTTTTCTTTACTTTTATAGCTACGTGTTCTGACACACACCCACATAATGCACTGCAGATCCATATCCACTCTGGATCCTATTGATAACGACTCTGCTATTGCTAAATATGACTTTGAAAATCCGATCTACCAAGCTGAGGATGAAGGTGAGGAAGATAGTGAAGTGCCTAGAGAACTTGCCAGATTACTAGAGCAAGAAGAGAAGACTATACAGCCGCACGAAGAGCCAATCGAGGTTGTGAACATAGGTACTGACGAAGAAAAGAAAGAGATCAAGATAGGCGCTGAATTAGAGGATGTTGTCAAACAGAGATTTGTCCAGATGTTACGAGACAATGTTGAGATTTTTGCTTGGTCCTACGAAGATATGCCTGGGCTCGATACTGACATTGTGGTTCACCGTCTACCGATCAAAGAAAATAGTCCTCCAGTTAAATAGAAGTTACGAAGAAGCAGACCTGACATGGCTCAAAAGATCAAAGAGGAGGTTGAGAAACAGTTCAATGCCGGTTTCCTAAAAGTTGTGAGTTACCCACCATGGATCGCCAACATAGTACCAGTGCCTAAGAAGGATGGGAAAGTCAGAATGTGTGTAGACTATAGAGATTTGAATCGAGCAAGTCCTAAAGATGATTTTCCCCTACCACATATTGACATTCTAGTTGATAGTACTGCGCAATGCAAGGTGTTCTCTTTCATGGATGGTTTCTCAGGTTATAATCAGATCAAGATGGCACCCGAAGACATGGAAAAAACAACTTTCACTACGCCTTGGGGCACCTTCTGTTACAAGGTCATGCCGTTTGGGTTGAAGAATGCAGAGGCAACATACCAACGTGCAATGGTAGCTCTGTTCCATGATATGGTTCACAAAGAAATAGAGGTCTATGTTGATGATATGATTGCGAAGTCCAACACTGAAGAAGAACATCTGGTCCATTTGCAAAAGTTGTTTGATAGGTTGAAGAAATACAAGCTGAGATTGAATCCGAACAAGTGTACTTTCGGCATAAGGTCTGGTAAGCTACTGGGTTTCATTGTCAGTAGTAAAGGTATTAAGGTTGATCCTGCAAAGGTAAAAGCCATTCAAGAAATGCCTCCTCCACGAAACGAGAAAGAAGTTAGAGGATTCCTGGGACGTCTGAACTACATCGCTAGATTTATTTCCCATATGACCGCTACTTGTGAACCGATCTTCAAGCTACTAAGGAAAGATCAAGTAGTAAAGTGGAACGACCAATGTCAAGAAGCCTTTGACAAAATCAAGAAGTACCTGCAAGAACCTCCGATCATGATACCACCTGTTGAAGGAAGACCTCTAATTATGTACTTAACAGTGTTAGAGAACTCGATGGGGTGCGTACTGGGGCAACATGACGAGTCTGGTCGAAAAGAGCATGCAATATACTACCTTAGCAAAAAGTTTACCGACTGTGAAACAAGATACTCACTGCTCGAGAAAACTTGTTGTGCTTTGGCATGGGCTGCTCGCCGACTGAGACAGTATATGTTGAACCACACCACTTTATTGATTTCTAGAATGGATCCTATCAAGTACGTGTTCGAAAAACCCGCTCTCTCTGGACGAATAGCAAGATGGCAAATGATATTAACAGAGTATGACATCCAATACACAACACAGAAAGCAATCAAAGGAAGTGTAGTGGCAGATCATTTGGCTCAACAAGCTGTGGACGACTATCAATCCATGAGTTTTGAATTCCCAGATGAAGATGTTATGCTTGTTACTAATTATGAACAACCTGGCCCGGATGAAGGACCTGAACCAGGATCCCGATGGACTATGGTTTTTGATGGAGCATCGAATGCACTTGGTAATGGTATTGGTGCTGTAATTATCTATCCCGCAGGTGGGCACACCCCGTTCACAGCAAGACTATGTTTCGACTGTACCAACAATATGGCTGAGTATGAAGCATGTATCTTGGGACTCAGAGCTGCTATCGACTTAAGAATCAAGTTCTTGGAAGTATATGGGGACTCTGCCCTAGTAATCAGTCAGATCAAAGGAGAATAGGACACAAAGCATCCTAATCTCATGCCTTACAAATACTTGGTGCTATCTTTAATTCCACACTTCGAGGAGATTACGTTTGAACATATCCCCCGAGAAGAGAATCAATTGGCAGACGCCCTAGCTACCATGTCATCCATGTTCAAGGTCAGATGGGACAATGAGGCTCCTATAGTTATTATTGAAAGACATGACGAACCGGCATACTGCTACGAGATACTTACTGACGAGGTCGAAGAAAAACCATGGTTTCATGAAGTAAAAAGATACCTCGAGAATCAAGAGTATCCTGAAGGGGCATCTATTAATGACAAGAAATTCTTAAGAAGGTTTGCATCCAAGTTCTTTCTGAGCAATGGAACCTTATACAAGCGTAATCATGATTCAACCTTGCTTCGTTGTGTGAACAAGATGGAAGCAAAGGAAATCATGGAAGACATGCATGATGGTACTTTTGGAACCCATTCTAGCGGACACACTATGGCTAAAAATATTCTGAGAGCAGGTTACTACTGGTCCACTATGGAAACTGAATGCCACCAACATTCTAGAACATGCCACAAATGCCAGATATACGCCGATAAAGTACGCGTGCCTCCTGTTCCTCTAAATGTTCTGACTGCTCCTTGGCCTTTTGCAATGTGGGGCATTGACATGATCGGAGAAATCAAACCTACCACTTCCAATGGACACCGCTTCATCCTTGTGGCCATCGATTATTTCACCAAATGGGTAGAGGCTGCTTCATTCGCCTCCATTACCAAGAATGTGGTGGCTCGATTCATTAAGCACAATCTTATTTGTCGGTACGGCATCCCCGAAAGGATTATCACAGACAATGGTACCAATCTGAACAACAAGATGATTACTGAGCTCTGCACACAGTTCAACATCAAGCACCACAATTCTTCTCCATATAGACCAAAGATGAATGGCGCTGTGGAGGCCGCCAACAAGAATATAAAGAAGATTGTATAGAAAATGAATGTGACTTACAAGGATTGGCATGAGATGTTACCATTTGCTCTTCATGGTTACCGTACTTCCGCACGTACATCAACTGGGGCAACCCCGTTCTCATTAGTCTATGGTATGGAAGCTATGTTGCCGATTGAAGTTCAGATTCCATCCTTGAGGATCATGAAAGAGGCAGAGTTAGACGAAGACGAATGGATTCAAACTCGACTGGATCAGATAAACCTGATTGACGAAAAGAAGCTTGCGGCTGTTTGTCATGGACAGTTGTATCAGAAGCGTATGATCAAGGCGTTTAACAAAAGAGTCAAACAACAGGTATACCAGACTGGTGACTTGGTCATAAAGAGGATTATTCTACCACAAGGTGACCCTAGGGGAAAGTGGACGCCCACATATGAGGGACCATTCGTAATCAAGAAAATATTCTCTGGAGGAGCAATGATACTCACTACTATGGATGGCGAAGACTTTCCGCATCCCGTGAACGCTGACATAGTCAAAAAATACTATGCATAAATAAGACCCGCTAGGTCGACGTACCTAGGCAAAAGTAAGGGCATCCCGACAAACCAAAAGGGCTTGGGCAAAAGTTAGGGATATATATAAAAAATGTACACCCGTCAAGTTGAAAACCCGAAAGGGCGACTTGGGCAAAAAAGGGTATCCTGGTAGGCTGAAAACCTGAAAGGGCGGCCTAGGCAAAAGTTAAGGATTAAGCGTACGACTATGTCTCGTTCAGATCACTCATCAATCAGATATATCTACAACATCAAGTTCAAAAGGCTCAGATCAATTCAATCGTCTTTCTCCAACAAGCAAGGGATGAGATGCTCGAAGACATAATAGCAATAGCAGAATTGAAACTCAATAGGATTATTCCCACATAGCTATTTTTGATTTATTTTTACCTTTTCAAAAACACACAATATGTTCTTTATTTTTGCCTATTCATGGCTTTCTTAATACAAGTTATTTTTCTCTCTTTCGAGTTTTCCTTTTTCTCCTTTTTTTGAATACGCAAACGTCCAATGATAATTTTGAGTGAACATATGCATATGAACATGATTGTCATCTTTCTTCTCTTTCGTAAAAATATCTATTAATTATTTAGATAAGAAAGGCGAAGAGACAATGTCTAAAGCAATCCAGAAGCCCTCCTTCAAGGTCAACAATCTGAAGGAATCTCCACAGAGTACTCATTAAGAAGATACCTTCAAATACTCTCAACAAAGGACATGGTTCCCCAACAGAGTCTCTCTGACATCTCTCATCCCCAATCAGGGCCCATCAAGTTACTGAACATCCCCAAGCAAAAATCATAAATCCCCAGTCAAGCGTTTCCAAGATAAGATCAACAACAGAAGGATCTATCCTCTCAATCAAGACAATCAAAGAAGCACAAATCATAGTCATACATCATAAGTCATGAACATACTCATGCATCACATACATAATCACATACACTTTCCTCATTTATTTTGAGAAACGCGTAGCTCATGCATCATAACATTGCATAGATACTGATGATATTTGACAGGTACATTATGAAGATTCGAATCTTATTCAAAGCAACGCCTAACGCATTGTATTCCAGACATCTACGGATGCAAATCGGATTAGTCTAACGCACAACTTATTCTTCAACCTAACGCACGGTTTTCCAGACATCTGAGGATGCAATTCGAGATTAGTCTAACGCACAACTTATTCTTCAACCTAACGCACGGTTTTCCAGACATCTAAGGATGCAATTCGAGATTAGTCTAACGCACGACTTATTCTTCGACCTAACGCACGGTTTTCCAGACATCTGAGGATGCAATTCAGATTAGTCTAACGCACGACTTATTCTTCAACCTAAACGCATGGCATTCCAGACATCTACGGGTGCAATCGGATTAGTCTAACACACGACTTATCCATCAACCTAACGCACGGTTATCCAGACATCTAAGGATGCAAATCAGACTAGTCTAACGCACGACTTATTCTTCGACCTGACGCACGGTCTTCCAAACATCTAAGGATGCAAATTGGATTTAGTCTAACACACGACTCAATCCATTCCCCAAAAATGGTCTAACGTACGACGTATTCTGGTTTTCAATTCTATCAAGCCCGATGGCATCTTCAAGCCCATCTCTGACAAAGGCAAATTTCTTGGTATTCTAGTGTTCAATCATCTTCCACCTTCAGATTCCGACTAGCATTCAATCCACTCTACATCTTTAGGTTTAAGAAAATTGAATAGGGGCAGCTGTCATACCCCAAAATTTTCCCATACTATTTCTCTTATCCAAGTTCAAATCAAGATACAAAGCTCCAAGACACACTCTCCTAAGCAAAGATCAGAGAACTAGGGTTTTGTTGTTCTGAAGGAAAACCAATGAATCAATAGCTCCAAGGCACTCCATATGGCCTATAATGTCTCACATTACCTCCATGACAAGTCTTAGGTCTCAGCTCAAAGGATTGGTCACTCAATTGGTCAGAAGGTCAACAGTCGACTAGGTTGACCTAAAAGTCAACTGTGGTCAAAGTACAGTCAAAACTCCTGATTTTTTGTCAAGATCCTCATATTGAAGTATCATTCAACATTTGATCAAGAATTGATCATGGTTCATCAAGGAAAGATCAAAAATCAACAAATCAAAAAGTTTCTAAATTAGGGTTTGTATAGGAGAAAGTCAACTGAACTTTGACCAGCCATAACTCTCACATGGAACATTAGAAATTTCCCATCCAAAGCTCATTTTGAAGGAAATTGGATTCTCTACAAATTGGTGCCTCACAAGCCAAGGCTAAAAATGCTTCATTTGAGAGATATGAGCCAAAACATTATAGGTCCTTTTCAAAAGTCAACAAAAAGTCACTTTTTTCAAAAGGACATATAAGGAGCATAGAAAATTATTTTGACATGAAATTAAAGACACTGGTTATAGGACTCTCTAAGGTTTCTAAAAAGTCCTAGAACGCTTGCATACCTCAAAAATTGAGAGAGATAGACCTTGTCAAAGTTGGACTATTTTGGAAGGAAAAATGTGAAAGAATTGAATTATTTTTACAAATGGGCCAGAGTTATTTTGATTCAATCTTGATCCACAAGTTATCCAAGACCTAAAAATCCAATGCCACAAATTATTGACAATTATTTGATTTTTAGTGAATTTTTATTCCATTAAAAATATAATTTAAATCAAATATTCAAAGAAAAATCAAAGATATGATTGGGGATTCATTCATAACCAATTCCAATCATCATTCAAGCCTCATAAACAAGAAAATTTCATGCACATGATTATGGGAAAAGATTGAACCAATTTAGCCATAATTTGAAACCAATTTCAATCAAATTTTTCTTCAATGGCAATCAAAGATTTAAAAGAGATTTGATCAGTTTCTGTTGACCTAAAGCTTCCTCTATAAATACATAATCAAGTCATATGCCAAGGGTTACAGATTTTTGCCTCAAGAACCATCAAACCCGAGTGAAAGAATTCAAGAAAATCTCAAATTCCAATTCTGAGATTAAGGCCAATTCAAGGTGTTTTAATCATTCATACACGTTCCCTGAGGATCACTGAAAGTGTTTGGACCCTTGCTCGACATCAACAACTCCAGAACTGCCTCCAATAAGCCAAGGTTTGTCGAAACCTTTCTTGATTCGATTGCATTAATTCATGAAGCATAAACATAAATTGAATGCATAATATTGTTCATTGTGGTTTGTTTAACGTTTCTGGAAAGTTTGGTGAGTTTTAAACGTAGGAATCCGAATCCACCATATTAGGGTTCATAAGCTTAATTTGGGGCTTTTTAAACCAGGAAAAATTAGGATCAATTGGAGCTATGGTTGAATTCACAAGGTCCATACGAATCTAATGGACCTATCGCGAAATATTTCTATGGTTGTTTGCCCCTATTCGTTATTTTGCAGGGATGAATAAGATATATTATAGCGCTTCTGAAAATAAGCGCTGTTAAAAGTGGAGACTGGAGGAAGAAGACGACGTGGTGTCGTCTCCTGATTGGCCAGTTTGAATTGCTTCGCGCGCGTTTTGGTTTTGGGTTTCCAGGTGGATCTGATGCGACATGAAACATGTCTTACCGTGTGCCCTCTCCATCCAGGCCATTCACCTCATCAATTCTCAGATCCAACGCAAGCAAGGCTGGAGGCGCACCATACTCCCTCAGCGCGCGCCACACTGGATCCAGCTAAGTTTTTTCCAATTTTTTTTATATTTAATTACATAATTGCATTTAAATGTTTATATATTTATATATATATATATATATTTATTATTTGTTTTTTTTCTTTTTACTTATAAAAACTATATTTTCTAAAACCCTTTTTTATAATAATAATATGTATTATATTTAATTTATTTCTTTTATATTATTAATATATTTTTATTTATCTATTTTATTTATATATTTATTTATTTCAATTAAATATTTTATTTTTTCAATAATTCATATATATTTTTATTTTAATTCATAAAAAATCAAAAAAATGTTTTATTACCTGATTTTATTTTCTTTCTTCGATTTAATTAATTAGGTTGTGAAACCAATTATTAATTACATCGATTTGTCACTTTATTCAATTTACGTCCGAATCAGGGTTTACGAGAATTAGCCCTACACTAAAAAATGTTATTTTTCTGTGTCCTCTTCAGGGTCGACTTTCCCGATGCCTTCCGATCACGCGCCACATCCTTCATAAAGCTAAGTCCCGATCGAATTTCTTTTAATTATTTCTTTTTCTTTTATAATATTTATTCTGCCTTGTCAATAAAAGAATTGTCATACACTCACTGTCTGTCGTTTTTTCTGTCAATTCACAGATGATCAAGAGTATCCTGAAGGGGCATCTATTAATGACAAGAAATTCTTAAGAAGGTTTGCATCCAAGTTCTTTCTGAGCAATGGAACCTTATACAAGCGTAATCATGATTCAACCTTGCTTCGTTGTGTGAACAAGAAGGAAGCAAAGGAAATCATGGAAGACATGCATGATGGTACTTTTGGAACCCATTATAGCGGACACACTATGGCTAAAAAGATTATGAGAGTAGGTTACTACGGGTCCACTATGGAAACTGAATGCCACCAACATTCAAGAATATGCCACAAATGCCAGATATACGCCGATAAAGTACACGTACCTCCTGTTCCTCTAAATGTTCTGACTGCTCCTTGGCCTTTTGCAATTTGGGGCATTGACATGATCGGAGAAATCAAACCTACCGCTTCCAATGGACACCGCTTCATCCTTGTGGCCATCGATTATTTCACCAAATGGGTAGAGGCTGCTTCATTCGCCTCCGTTACGAAGAATGTGGTGGCTCGATTCATTAAGCACAATCTTATTTGTCGGTACGGCATCCCCGAAAGGATTATCACAGACAATGGTACCAATCTGAACAACAAGATGATTACTGAGCTCTGCACACAGTTCAACATCAAGCACCACAATTCTTCTCCATATAGACCAAAGATGAATGGCGCTGTGGAGGCCGCCAACAAGAATATAAAGAAGATTGTATAGAAAATGAATGTGACTTACAAGGATTGGCATGAGATGTTACCATTTGCTCTTCATGGTTACCGTACTTCCGCACGTACATCAACTGGGGCAACCCCGTTCTCATTAGTCTATGGTATGGAAGCTATGTTGCCGATTGAAGTTCAGATTCCATCCTTGAGGATCATGAAAGAGGCAGAGTTAGACGAAGACGAATGGATTCAAACTCGACTGGATCAGATAAACCTGATTGACGAAAAGAAGCTTGCGGCTGTTTGTCATGGACAGTTGTATCAGAAGCGTATGATCAAGGCGTTTAACAAAAGAGTCAAACAACAGGTATACCAGACTGGTGACTTGGTCATAAAGAGGATTATTCTACCACAAGGTGACCCTAGGGGAAAGTGGACGCCCACATATGAGGGACCATTCGTAATCAAGAAAATATTCTCTGGAGGAGCAATGATACTCACTACTATGGATGGCGAAGACTTTCCGCATCCCGTGAACGCTGACATAGTCAAAAAATACTACGCATAAATAAGACCCGCTAGGTCGACGTACCTAGGCAAAAGTAAGGGCATCCCGACAAACCAAAAGGGTTTGGGCAAAAGTTAGGGATATATATAAAAAATGTACACCCGTCAAGTTGAAAACCCGAAAGGGCGACTTGGGCAAAAAAGGGTATCCTGGTAGGCTGAAAACCTGAAAGAGCGGCCTAGGCAAAAGTTAAGGATTAAGCGTACGACTATGTCTCGTTCAGATCACTCATCAATCAGATATATCTACAACATCAAGTTCAAAAGGCTCAGATCAATTCAATCGTCTTTCTCCAACAAGCAAGGGATGAGATGCTCGAAGACATAATAGCAATAGCAGAATTGAAACTCAATAGGATTATTCCCACATAGCTATTTTTGTTTTATTTTTACCTTTTCAAAAACACACAATATGTTCTTTATTTTTGCCTATTCATGGCTTTCTTAATACAAGTTATTTTTCTCTCTTTCGAGTTTTCCTTTTTCTCCTTTTTTCGAATACGCAAACGTCCAATGATAATTTTGAGTGAACATATGCATATGAACATGATTGTCATCTTTCTTCTCTTTCGTAAAAATATCTATTAATTCTTTAGATAAGAAAGGCGAAGAGACAATGTCTAAAGCAATCCAGAAGCCCTCCTTCAAGGTCAACAATCTGAAGGAATCTCCACAGAGTACTCATTAAGAAGATACCTTCAAATACTCTCAAAAAAGGACATGGTTCCCCAACAGCGTCACTCCGACATCTCTCATCCCCAATCAGGGCACATCAAGTTACTGAACATCCCCAAGCAAAAATCATAAATCCCCAGTCAAGCGTTTCCAAGATAAGATCAACAACAAAAGGATCTATCCTCTCAATCAAGACAATCAAAGAAGCACAAATCATAGTCATACATCATAAGTCATGAACATACTCATGCATCACATACATAATCACATACACTTTCCTCATTTATTTTGAGAAACGCGTAGCTCATGCATCATAACATTGCATAGATACTGACGATATTTGACAGGTACATTATGAAGATTCGAATCTTATTCAAAGCAACGCCTAACGCATGGTATTCCAGACATCTACGGATGCAAATCGGATTAGTCTAACGCACGACTTATTCTTCAACCTAACGCACGGTTTTCCAGACATCTGAGGATGCAATTCGAGATTAGTCTAACGCACAACTTATTCTTCAACCTAACGCACGGTTTTCCAGACATCTGAGGATGCAATTTGAGATTAGTCTAACGCACGACTTATTCTTCGACCTAACGCACGGTTTTCCAGACATCTGAGGATGCAATTCAGATTAGTCTTACGCACGACTTATTCTTCAACCTAAACGCATGGCATTCCAGACATCTACGGTTGCAATCGGATTAGTCTAACACACGACTTATCCGTCAACCTAACGCACGGTTATCCAGACATCTAAGGATGCAAAGCAGACTAATCTAACGCACGACTTATTCTTCGACCTGACGCACGGTCTTCCAGACATCTAAGGATGCAAATTGGATTTAGTCTAACACACGACTCAATCCATTCCCCAGAAATGGCCTAATGTACGACGTATTCTGGTTTTCAATTCTATCAAGCCCGATGGCATCTTCAAGCCCATCTCCGACAAAGGCAAATTTCTTGGTATTCTAGTGTTCAATCATCTTCCACCTTCAGATTCCGACTGGCATACAATCCACTCTACATCTTCAGGTTTAAGAAAATTGAATAGGGGCAGCAGTCATACCCCAAAATTTGCCCATACTATTTCTCTTATCCAAGTTCAAATCAAGATACAAAGCTCCAAGACACACTCTCCTAAGCAAAGATCAGAGAACTAGGGTTTTGTTGTTCTGAAGGAAAACTAATGAATCAATAGCTCCAAGGCACTCCATATGGCCTATAATGTCTCACATTACCTCCATGACAAGTCTTAGGTCTCAGCTCAAAGGATTGGTCACTCAATTGGTCAGAAGGTCAATAGTCGACTAGGTTGACCTAAAAGTCAACTGTGGTCAAAGTACAGTCAAAACTCCTGATTTTTTGTCAAGATCCTCATATTGAAGTATCATTCACCATTTGATCTAGAATTGATCATGGTTCATCAAGGAAAGATCAAAAATCAACAAATCAAAAAGTTTCTAAATTAGGGTTTGTATAGGAGAAAGTCAACTGAACTTTGACCAGCCATAACTCTCACATGGAACATTAGAAATTTCCCATCCAAAGCTCATTTTGAAGGAAATTGGATTCTCTACAAATTGGTGCCTCACAAGCCAAGGCTAAAAATGCTTCATTTGAGAGATATGGGCCAAAACATTATAGGTCCTTTTCAAAAGTCAACAAAAAGTCACTTTTTTCAAAAGGACATATAAGGAGCATAGAAAATTATTTTGACATGAAATCAAAGACACTGGTTAGAGGACTCTCTAAGGTTTCTAAAAAGTCCTAGAACACTTCCATACCTCAAAAATTGAGAGAGATAGACCTTGTCAAAGTTGGACTATTTTGGAAGGAAAAATGTGAAAGAATTGAATTATTTTTGCAAATGGGCCCAAGTTATTTTGATTCAATCTTGATCCACAAGTTATCCAAGACCTAAAAATCCAATGCCACAAATTACTGACAATTATTTGATTTTTAGTGAATTTTTATTCCATTAAAAATATAATTTAAATCAAATATTCAAAGAAAAATCAAAGATATGATTGGGGATTCATTCATAACCAATTCCAATCATCATTCAAGCCTCATAAACAAGAAAATTTCATGCACATGATTATGGGAAAAGATTGAACCAATTTAGACATAATTAGAAACCAATTTCAATCAAATTTTTCTTCAATGGCAATCAAAGATTTAAAAGAGATTTGATCAGTTTCTGTTGACCTAAAGCTTCCTCTATAAATACATAATCAAGTCATATGCCAAGGGTTACAGATTTTTGCCTCAAAAACCATCAAACCCGAGTGAAAGAATTCAAGAAAATCTCAAATTCCAATTCTGAGATTAAGGCCAATTCAAGGTGTTTTAATCATTCATACACGTTCCCTGAGGATCATTGAAAGTGTTTGGACCCTTGCTCGACATCAACAACTCCAGAACTGCCTCCAATAAGCCAAGGTTTGTCGAAACCTTTCTTGATTCGATTGCATTAATTCATGAAGCATAAACATAAATTGAACGCATAATATTCTTCATTGTGGTTTGTTTAACGTTACTGGAAAGTTAAGCGCTGTTAAAAGTGGAGACTGGAGGAAGAAGACGACGAGGTGTCGTCTCCTGATTGGCCAGTTTGAATTGCTTCGCGCACGTTTTGGTTTTGGGTTTCCAGGTGGATCTGATGCGACATGAAACATGTCTTACCGTGTGCCCTCTCCATCCAGGCCATTCACCTCATCAATTCTCAGATCCAACGCAAGCAAGGCTCGAGGCGCACCATACTCCCTCAGCGCGCGCCACACTGGATCCAGCTAAGTTTTTTCCAATTTTTTTTATATTTAATTACATAATTGCATTTAAATGTTTATATATTTATATATATATATGTTTTATTATTTGTTTTTTTTTCTTTTTACTTATAAAAACTATATTTTCTAAAACCCTTTTTTATAATAATAATATGTATTATATTTAATTTATTTCTTTTATATTATTAATATATTTTTATTTATCTATTTTATTTATATATTTATTTATTTTAATTAAATATTTTATTTTTTCAATAATTCATATATATTTTTATTTTAATTCATAAAAAATCATAAAAATGTTTTATTACCTGATTTTATTTTCTTTCTTCGATTTAATTAATTAGGTTGTGAAACCAATTATTAATTAAATCGATTTGTCACTTTATTCAATTTACGTCCGAATCAGGGTTTACGAGAATTAGCCCTACACTAAAAAATGTTATTTTTCTGTGTCCTTTTCAGGGTCGACTTTCCCGATGCCTTCCGATCACGCGCCATGCCCTTCACAAAGCTAAGTCCCGATCGAATTTCTTTTAATTATTTCTTTTTCTTTTTCTTTTATAATATTTATTCTGCCTTGTCAATAAAAGAATTGTCATACACTCACTGTCTGTCGTTTTTTCTGTCAATTCACAGATGATCAGAGCCAATGCTCAAGGCAACCTCCGACTGCCAACCCTATCAGATCAAATCAAAAGCTAAGTGTTATTTTTATCTTAAATATTTGTTTTATTTCATTTTACTTTGTTTTTCAAATTATGATTAACCCTAGTTGTCAATGAATCGATAATGCACTCACTTCCCTTTAGTTTCTATTTTTCCCACATTTTTAGGGTTTGCCTACCGCCAAAGCTCAAATAGTCGGTAACCCTAAAACCTTAACCTCTTCTATTTCTCTTATTATTATTACTTATGTCAAACCCGCTGGTTTCATTCTCCCTTTCCCCCCGCTGGTTTCTTTTTCCCTTCCCTATATTGCTTTAATTATATTGTTTATACTATTGCGTGGTTAGTAACCCTAGGGAGTGATAACCTTGAAATTAAACTTAGAGTCATTTAATTTTTATAAGATAAATATCTGAATTAATCACGTGATTGCTGCACCCACACACACTTTTTGGTAACCCCTCTTGTTGCCTTGTTGCCTGTTGCCTGTTGCATGTTGCCTTGTGTTTTTTGCAGAATAGCCATGTCCCTCGAATATGAGGATACCTCAGTCATGTTGCCTCGATTATGCAAAGATCATAGGTCCCTAATGATGCTGACTTCGATACGCTAATATGATCTTGTCCCTCGGAAGTTGCCTACGAAAGGCTGAGGTATCCTCTGGTTGCCTAAACGAAAGGCTATTCTGGTCCTTCCCTTAGACTACCTGTCTCTCTATGGCATGGGACAGTCTTATGGCGAACGACATTGCGACGACCCTTCAACCTCCAAATGAATGGCTTCCTGCCCTCTTATGGCATGGATAGACCCTTTCACCTTTAAAGGCTAAAAGAACTATTTTATACATTATTAAGGTAATTGCTCCTAATTGCCTTGCTCTAGCTAAAATCCTTTTCTTATTCTTTCTCATAAACCTTCAAAATGGCTACGTTCATTTACGAGCTAAAGTCCGTATTCACTTCTTCTACATTTCTGAACGAAAAAGAGCAAAGCAATTAAGAGCCCATGGAAAACCATGGATGCAAAGGGTGCCTTACACCTTCCCTTTGCATAAATTACCCCCGAACTCAATTTTTATTTAAAAGGTTTTTCCTGTTCTTTTATCCTTTCTGATTAATTTGGATAAAATAAAAGTCGGTGGCGACTCTTGCTTAATCGCGACATTCCGATAAAGTCAGTTCACCGTATTACAGTGAGCATCACTATCCTCTGTCATGTGAGGAAACCCCGTGAAGATGTTATGCTATATCATGGGGCATTTTCGTCTATTTATCTCGCAGGTACATCCTTTTGAGTACACCATGTCAGCGCATTAGCGGATCCAGCCAAGCGAGAGATCTTCATTCCCCAGCTGAGTGTATCTAGATGAGGTTTTCTTTGTTCCAAGATTCTCATCTCCTCAGCAAAGCACATCTAAGTGCAATCTCCATGCTTCAGAAGCCCTATTCCCCGGGGGAATATCCTCTCCTAGTTGAATCATGATTGAATGGTATCTGATTCCCCAGCAAGCTCTTAATGAGGTTCCTTGCCAGAGTTCCTCATTCTCCCTAGTAGAGTGTTTTCTCTCCCCAACAGATTGACTTGTTTTCCCCAAGAGAGTGATCTTATTCCTCAGTGGAGTTGTCTTAACAAGAGGTTCTTATGTTGAGTTCCTTATCCTCAGCAAATTTCTTATCTCCTCAACGGACCATTATGCGGAAGTATTCATCTTCTCCACTGGGTCTCTCCTCAGTAGAGTTTCACTTGCATCCTCAGCAGAATCTATGTCCGTCGAGGACTTCCCCAGTGGAATATGTCCTGCACAAGCAAGTTGGTTATTCCTATCAGAGTTATCTCCATGACTTGCTCTTATCTCCTCATCCCCAGTGTGTCGAGAATTTGCTTCTCCAGTGAAGTTTCCAGGGTATTCCCTGTCGCACGCTCGCGAAAAATGAACAGAGTCGCCACCAATATATTTATCCCCTAAGGGAAATGAATATCAGGAAACCTAACAAAGAAAGGAACAAGGTCTTGCGACCAGAGAATCAAGGTACGGGAGTCGGTTACGCAAGGGGAAGGTATTAGCACCCCTCGCGCCCATCGTACTCGATGGTATCCACCTATGTTTGTTTCTATCTAAAGGGTGTGTACTATGTCTATGTCTACATGCGAATGAATGCAAAAGAAATACGGGGAAAAGAAGGAATTATTTACAAATGTGCTCGTTCAAGCCCCGCGACTTGATGCCTACGTATCCTTTTCAGGAATCAGAGCGCCGTAGTTCGGCTCCATAGTTTTGTTTGTTTTGTGTTTTTTAGTTGGGCGGAGTTAACGCTCGCACTCTTGCATAAGGGGACAGCCTAGGATGCAATGGAGCGGAGATAACAATGCCCTTAAGAAAGGAGAGAAGAGAGAGAGAGTTTGAGTGTTTCGAGGAAATCCCTAAAGCAAGGGAAACTCGAGTTACTCTTTGGTTTGTGTCTTTTAGAAGTTGGGAACTTACGCCTGAATGGGACCCTAAAGCAAGGGAGATCCAAGCACTCGAATGATTCCCTAAAGCAAGGGAGATCCAAGCTTCCATCCCCTTTTTAAGATTTTCACTTTGATTATTAGTGTTTTAAGTATTTTCTTTGTATTTTTTAAAGGGGTTTTTTATTTGAATATTTTTAGATGTTTTAGAGTTTGAGGGAGGAAAAGGAAACTAGCCTAAGTAAACTAGCCTAATATGAATGGGAATTTCTACCTAATATTATCATGGCTTCTACCTAAGGTTAGGATTAAAAGAAACATGAAAAATAAAGCACTAAGTAGAATATTGAAAATAGCATAAAAGCATAAAAAAGGACAAGCACAAAAGTGAATTAAAAGTACTATTATTTTTATGTGACTTTTTTTATGAAAGAAATGAGTTCAAAAGATTAATGTCAAAATTAACCTAAAATCTATTTAAAATTTTTTATGAGTTTTTTTTTAATGTCATTTTTATGAGTTATCAACCAATTAGGAATCAAGAAAAAACTACCAATTAAAATTCTAATAAAATTCCTAAAAGTTTAATTGGGTGAAAAATGTTTTTGTCATTTTTTATTTAAGAAAAAGTGAATTAATGTGAAAAAGGAATTAGAGAAAATCCATTTTTATTATTATTATCATTAACAGGGGGTGCATGCTGAAAATTAAGTTGTCTGAATAGTAAAGGCGCAAGGCCCGGGGTCAAGGCCCAGGGCGTTTTTGTTGCAGATTCTGTCTAGCCAAAAAAAATGGCTCAGCATCGGGCCACAGGGGGTGCGAGTGGCAATTAGGCCCAAGGAGCTTTTTGTTCAGCATCAAAGGAGGAGTGTGAAGCATGGGCCTGGTGGGGGTGAGGATAGTAATTCGTGAAGGCCCAGGCTTGGTTGTTTGATTCACCACAGTTTTTCATTCAGACTATTATTCAATTAAAAAGAAAAATAAAATGAATAAACAGATGAAATCGCAAAGAGGATTAGGGTTCACCTGCAATGCGCCGTTTCCACTTCTCTTGCACTTCACTCTCTCGTTCCCGTCTCCTTCTACACACAACGACGGTGACGGAGAATCTCGTCGTCTCTGACCGAAACATCTCAGCCTCTCCGTCACGAAACCTCCATCGACTTCCCTCCGTCGTGAATCGCAATGAGGCAGAGCTTGTATCATCTTCCACCTCCTCTCCGAATCAAACATAATCACAATAGCCAAGCACAAAACGCGAGATTAAATGCATTATAAGGTTTACCTGGATTTGCAGAGCGATGGGAGATTGAGAAGTTCAGAGATGAAGTCTTCGAAGCTTCGGTGCGAAATAAACGCAAGGATTGGAGAGGTTCTTCGAGAAATTGACGAAATAAACGCAGAGTTCTTCGATCCAGGTAATCTTCTGTATTCTTCTTCTTCTTGTGTTACCTTCCTCTGTTCTTCTTCCCGGACTCTTCTTTTTCTTTGAATTCGCCTCTGTGTTGTGAAATCGTGTTGCGGTTTTTGATTGAGGGAGTGTTTGATTGATTCGAGGATGTGTGATGGAGGTTTAGCTCGGTTGAAGGAGTTTCAAAGGTTGAAACTCCAACAACTTTGGTGATGAGCTTTTGTGAAGTGTGAGAATGGTGTGAAGACGAAATAATCAGAAGATGGAAAGAGGAAGAAGATGGTGATGAATTGAGAGAGATGAAGATGATGATTAGTGAAGTGTGAGAATGGCGTGTAGAAGAATGGTTATGGAGGAAGGTTGCAGAGAAAGCAGAGTGTGAGAGATGAAGGTTGAGAGAAGAATGAAGAGTGGAAGGTGGATGAATGGTGTGTGAAGGTGAATTATGGCGTGGTGTTTGAATTGTGGAGGGAAGTTCTGTTATATAGAGGTTTGAAGGCTGAAGAGTTAGTTAGAGGGAGGAGTTTTCAGTTAGAGAGTAAGGATAGAGGGCCATTGGATCAGAGAGAATCGGTTAGGATATTGAGGGTGAGGATTGAAAGGTTTTGGCGGTTTATGAATTGGCCAGAGGTTGTTATTTCTGTTTTGGTTAGTTAGGTTCTGTTGGAAGAAGTTAGTGTTCAGTTAAGGGTGGTTTAGGTTGTTAGAAGTTTAGTTAGAAGTTAGTTATGGAATATGCTGAGCTGGCACGATTTGAAAGTTAGTTACCAAACTGTTAGAGTCATAGAATGGTGATTGTATTTGGTATTTGGTGAATGATATTGAGCTTGTATGCAGGACTGGTGATAGCATAGATGGAGTCATTTATGCATAGGTTATCTCATGATTTATTTGACTGTGACTGGCTGTAGATAAATATGACCCATGATGCTCTGAACTATGAATTTTAATTGCTCTGAAAAGTATGTTAAAATTGTGTACCTGCTGCATGTTTTTTCTTTTTTCAGTTTGTGATGTATATGGTGGATGAAGCTGTTAGTAATACTAGTGAGTTCGGGACTGTTATGAGAATCAAGAGTGGGTTAGCAAAGTCAGTTATGAATGGGTTGTTGGTAATCAAATAAAACTGAGATTTTTTTGGTTATCAAATGGTTTTAGAGGTACTGTTTGGAGCTGTTTATATTTGGAAGTTAGTTTATGCTGTTGGAAAGTTTGTTATGGTTGGTTAGGTAGTTAGTTTATTTGAATATATGGTTTGTGAATGAATCAGTTAGTAGGTTTATGTTAGTAATGTGTATGCTAATGTGAATTGTATGAGGATTGTTGTATGGTTTAGTCTCTGGTGTTTCCCTGCAGTATGTAACGCACTAAAAGATGTTTTGAATGTATCTTGTTTCTTTGTTTTGGAAGTGAACTGCAGGTGAGATGTGGACTCTGGTTAATTGAATTGTGAATTAGATATGCTGAATATGTTCTTGTGTGTGTTGCAGGATTTATTTTGAATGAACTTTTAGCATTAGAAGCTACAAGGCTTGAAGCTTGAAGTTTGAAGATGCATGATGCGTAAGAGTATGACTCATGGAGCTGAAGTGAAAGACTCTGAAGTTCAGAAGGGCAATAAGTCTAGGATCATGGTTGACTTCGGCCAACTATTTGTCAATCAGCTCCCCTTTTTTGTAATTTTCCTTTTGAATGTAATGATAGGGGTGTTGAATGGAATTTGTATACTTGTGTAGTACTTTGAATGAGAACTGATGGGAAATGTTTGAATTTGAACAATGTTGAATCGAATGATGTTTGGACCCTTGGACATGAATTCTTCTTTGTGTACCAATGAATATAATGGGCTTGAATTTGTAGCTGATGTAGACCCTTTTTGTAATCTTTCCAGTAACACAATTGAATGGATGTAGTATAGACTTTGTGATATCCCTGACCATATTTTTGATAGGTTCCAAATAATGTTTGAATTCTCATTTTCCCTCCATATGCATTATTTGAATTTCGGATCTTTCTTCAATTGCAACTCGAATGGAGAAACCCAATTGGAACGATTCAAAACTCAACCTCACTGTTGACTTTTGACCAAAAGTCAAAGTCTTTGCAAATAGCTTCTCAAGGCTTGAAAACGCCATGTCTCATTTTAATATCCATGCTTGCACTTTTATCCTCTCAAAAGCAATCACCTTTCTCCCTTAAAATAGCAGTATTAATGTGGACCACTAACTTGCAATTGAAAGAGAGCAATATTCATGAACCAAGAGCCCTGATTCCATATTTCAACCAACTTGTCTGTAGTAGGAACCTTAAACCAGTAAGAACCCGATTCACCAGAGGATTTTTGATCCCATGCTTTTAGATGTTCATTTAATGAATGAATGCAATGTCATGTTAATCCCCTAATGGAGTATGCAGATGAATGTAAAAGTCTAAGCCAGTTAAAATTAGTTTGGGGTAGGACAAATTTGGGGTATGACAGCTGCCCCTATTTAATCATCTTGAACCTGAAAGTGAGATTGGCGTTAGCCTTTCGAACATTCGAGGTAGAAGAAGATTAAATACCAAGACCAGAAATTTGTCCTGAAAAGACGGTGCAAGTGTTATCCTTATTTTTTTGTTTTTGATATCTGCTGGGGAAAGAGAAATTTTTGTTTTTATGAGGGAGGGATTTATGGTAAGCAATAGTTGGATGGTGATAGCTTGTAACGTAGCCAAGGTGCCAATACAAGGTTCTCAATGGAAGTGGTTGATGCATAAAAGTGATTGGAAAAGAAATAGGTTTAACAGAAAGATAAGGTAACATAGACGGATGTTTTAAGAGAGATATAGACGAATATCGGAAGAAAATACAAACGAGTACCAGAGGAATGACACATACGAGCATCAAAAGAAGATACAGACGAGTATCGAAAGAATGACACATACGAGCATCAAAAGGAGATACAGACGAGTATCGAAAAAAGGACACATACGAGCATCGAAAGGAGATACAGACGAGTATTGAAAGAATGACACATACGAGCATCAAAAGAAAATACAGACGAGTACCAAAGGAATGACACAGACGAGCATCAAAAGAAGATACAGACGAGTATCGAAAGAATGACACAGACGAGCATCAAAAGGAGATACAGACGAGTATCGCAAGAATGACACATACGAGCATCGAAAGATGATACAGACGAGTACCAAAGGAATGACACATACGAGCATCAAAAAGAGATACAGACGAGTATCGAAAGAATGACACAGACGAGCATCAAAAGAAGATACAGACGAGTATCGAAAGAATGACACATACGAGCATCAAAAGGAGATACAGACGAGTATCGAAAGAATGACACATACGAGCATCAAAAGGAGATACAGACGAGTATTGAAAGAATGAAACATACGAGCATCAAAGGGAAGATACAGACGAGTATCAAAAGAATGACACATACGAGCATCAAAAGATGATACAGGCGAGTACCAAAGGAATGACACATACGAGCATTGAAAGGAGATACAGACGAGTATCGAAAGAATGACACATACGAGCATCAAAAGAAGATACAGACGAGTACCAAAGGAATGACACAGACGAGCATCAAAAGAAGATACAGACGAGTATCGAAAGAATGACACAGACGAGCATCAAAAGGAGATACAGACGAGTATCGCAAGAATGACACATACGAGCATCGAAAGATGATACAGACGAGTACCAAAGGAATGACACATACGAGCATCAAAAGGAGATACAGACGAGTATCGAAAGAATGACACAGACGAGCATCAAAAGAAGATACAGACGAGTATCGAAAGAATGACACATACGAGCATCAAAAGGAGATACAGACGAGTATCGAAAGAATGACACATACGAGCATCAAAGGGAAGATACAGACGAGTATCAAAAGAATGACACATACGAGCATCAAAAGATGATACAGACGAGTACCAAAGGAATGACACATACGAGCATCAAAAGGAGATACAGACGAGTATCGAAAGAATGACACATACGAGCATCAAAAGGAGATAGAGACGAGTATCAAAAGAATGACACATACGAGCATCAAAAGGAGATACAGACGAGTATCGAAAGAATGACACATACGAGCATCAAAAGGAGATACATACGAGTATCGAAAGAATGACACATACGAGCATCAAAAGGAGAGATACAGACGAGTACCAAAGGAATGACACAGACGAGCATCAAAAGAAGATACAGACGAGTACCAAAGAATGACACAGACGAGTGCTTGAGAAGCTTGGTAGATGGACTTACTGGGGATTGGGATTTTGTCTTGAAATGATTTGCCAGGACGGAAGACAAAGGATACGCAACATGGGGGTTGGATCTGAAAAATTTTCCCGTACGAGGGAAGGAATCACGGAGACTAGGGACGACTAGGCTCGGCAATAAGATGACAGTAACCACGGGGGATTACGGGGATATCGATGCTTACGAAGCATAAGAATTACATTAATCCCTCAGGCCAAAGGCGGGGTGTAACTCTTCAAGAGTGGCAATCGTTCGAATCGCCACACACCAAGTATGATTATTCAAACGATTGAAAAATGAAATGGGTTGAATGCCCACCCTCATTCGCACTCTAATTTTCGCGCGGCACACGGGAAATAACCTCGAAGACAACGATTCTGACGAAGAAAGGTATCGTATCCAATCCATATTGGGGAGATTTCTTTTGGGGTTGAGGAAACCAAGTATCGGCACCGTGGATGGAGGAGATTTGTAATGGAGTAGCAGATATCAATCGGAATACGTAAAGACATTTCTCCAGTGGGGAAGTAACATCGCCTTGGTTGAGGGATGATTTGTATTATCTGGCTTATGCTTAGTATGCATGTTTGAATTTTTCTATGGCGTAATGCTCCATTTTGATGGATATGCTACGCTTTTGAGGATGCAATGTTATATGCAGTGGAAACTATATGCAGAGTGCCAAATAAAGGCATTAGTGAGGTAAACACCAGGGAGAATCCCCTTAGTGTTAAGGACCATGTGGAGGTGCCAATAGATATTGGACTTTGTGTTTGTAAGATGCTCCTTCTTTGACTTGAAGAAAAAATTCTGACTTCTCACCACATGCCATTGTTTGGAGGATTTTCAGCTTGAGGAGATTCCCTCGATTCACCATGTTGGGGATGAGAGATCCAGATAACGAGCCTTGGTTAGGGAAGTAGGACAACTCCTAGGAGAAATAAACTCCTATGCTTGAGGAATGGAACAAACTCTCAGGAGAAATAAACTCCATGCTTGGGGAGAGACCAAGGTTCCAGGAGAAATAAACTCCTATGATTAGGGAGAGGACAATAAAACTCAGAAGATCGTGCCCCAAGTTTCATGACCCATGAAGGAAATTGCCCCACAGGATCCTTGGAGAGATTTGTCAAATCTCGACGTAACTGCCCCAGATTGGTTGAATTTGAGAGAGATTCCTCGACGTGATTGCCCCATATTGATCAAAGCTTGAAGAGATTTATCGACATGATTGCCCCAGATATGCTGAATTTGAGAGGTCAAACCTCGACTTAATTGCCCCTGATTAGGTACATCTTACTAGGATCCTCAAGCTTTCTTTGTTTTGAAGTCAAACAAACGTGGAAACAACTTTACCACGCTCAACAGTGTCTTCAAACTCTTCCCCACAGAGTAATCAAAGAATGCATCAACAGTTCATGCCCAACGGATTTTTCAGGAAACCTGCCCCTCGATGGTCAACATTTGAGATGATTAGCCTTTACTCCTCGGAGTTCTCAAGTCTCTTGTGCTTTGATATGATCAAGTTACTCACTGATTCTCATCATGGTAATTTCCTTGATGTTAAGCACATATTTGTATGCAAAAGAATGTTAATTCTAAGAATGATAATTCTAATGCAAAGCCTATGTTAGTCTTGAAGTTTAAAGAAACTTTTTATGAAATGAGGTTGCGACCTCTTGTGAATGGATCACTAGTTGACACAACCTCGATTTTTGCATATGGAAGACAGAGCAAGCGTATGATACCAACATGGATATGTGTTACGCTTCATTGGGAGTCAGTTAAACACTATCTCATCGGAGTGCGTTTTTAAAATAAACCCTACTTCAATTAGGACTTTTAAGGGTTGTAATTTGGCCAGGTTCACGGTTTTAGAAACAAAGGATTTTCAGGCTCAAAATTATTTGGTGCCCACCCCCTTCGTGATGTTCTCCATTCCTAGGTTCGATTAACTCGACATGAGCGTTCATCCCTCACAAGGAATTTGAAATGGTTGAGGAATCAATGAGGTTCCTTGGACATGGCGGTCGCTCACCTTTTATTCTTCTGATTCATTGTCACACGACTTTGTTCTTGCTTGGCAATTTCATCGTCTTTTTCTTTCGTTTCTTTTGTCATTTTCTTTTCATCCTTTTTTATTTTCGTTGTTTTTTGCCATTTTTTTTTTGCTCTTTTTTTGAACAAGTCGTGTGACCTCGCATAGTCTTTGATTCGTTGGAGGTGATTGTGACCGTCTCACTTCTTGATTTGATGAAGGATTACCGTTGTGGTATCGTCATCTCTCGATCTCTTGATGGAATAAGGATAATCGTTGCGGTTTTGACATTCCTCAACCTTTTGAAGGATAACCATTGTTGTATCCTTAGATGCATACACTTTTGGCGAGTTTTGAAAGCTCGATCAAGTTAAATGAACACTACCCTGCCCCAAGGTTAAAATAAGGGTTTTTATGATTAAAAAAGAAACTCCTACTTCAAGGCTCAAAGGGGTTATCGAGGGTCAATCTCCCTTATATCTCCGGTGTTTGGGGATTTGAAATAATGACTGTACATCCTCAGTAGGGTTTTATTCAAAAACACACGATTAGAGATTTTGCATTTTTATTTTTCATCATTCTCCCTCCGCTCTTTGCCTAAGCAAGCAATTAGTAAAGTTGGTATCGTAATGCCAAAAACATTTTATGAGTGAAAACGAATGGGTTTCTTCAAGACAAACATAAACAATGTATTATGATTTTCATTCAGAAATTAACAAGTTTTTACATGCTATAAATGCCTAACCAAACAATGAAATGTTACAAATGAGAATGCAATAAAGAAACTAAATGAATGCCATTGTTGAGGAGACTTGACTCCGTCTGGACTTATTGATCTTGAATACTTTTTACAGTTCTTTCCAAACACTTCAGATTACTCCAAAAGAGAACTCCAACGAAGTCACCCATGAGTCGTAAACTTTTGCCTTGCTTTAGGGATTCGAGCAATGCGAGTGATGCAATGCTCAAGATAAGAGTACGTCTTGCTTATCCCTCGTGCGGGAGCCCCAAGCATAGTTGCTAGAGTAGTAATCGCCATCATAAATGGAAAGAATCTTGTATGATCATCAAATTGAGGAGATCTACTTGTGGTGAAGAAGACCCAATACTAGAATCTTGACCAATTGTGATTCCAACAAACAAGGAAACGAATGGGCACAAGGCAATAGAATCACATCAATTTGTTTCTCATATTCTTCTCGTCTCTGTTAACTAGCAAGGCCACTGAGAAGGAGATCTTGAGAAAAGGCAACTGATATATGAAGTAGAACCTTGAGAATGAGAAGCGTTGTGAAGAACACTCTTGATTACCACATGGAAAGAGATTTTGACAAAGTCATCCAGGAATTTGTAACGCTTTTAGGGATTCGAGCAATACGAATGATGCGATGCTCAAGATAAGAGTACGTCTTGCTTATCCCTCGTGCGGGAGCCCCAAGAAATTTCCACATATGTGCAAGAGATGATTATCACTTCGGCTTGCATGTCCAGCATTAGGAGTGAGAGTGGATGATCCTTGCATTTCTTGATATCAAGAATTAGGCACAAACCAACAACATCTGAATCAGTGGAGTCACGACTTTTTTATGGATTTCAATCTTTTCTCCAAGAGGTGAAACCTTTTGTCAAATTCAATACTTGGAAACTTGAAGACTTCAATGATGTGAATTCTCCTCACCAAGAATAGGAATCTCAACATCATTTCAAACATTCTGATACATAAGACCTTCTCATAGGCCTCTGAGGAACATGTCTCAATTCTTCTTGTAAAAGAGAAAAGGCTTGAATAACCTCCATACACTGATTCATGTCAGTCTCCATTTCTGTTTTCATCTCATTTAAAATACACAGAGTTGTTCCAATATCAACATTTGAGCATGTAACGGTGAGAAGTCAATTGTGTTGCTGAAATCAGAATTTGAGTAGAAAAGGCCCCCACAAGTTGCTGATAGAACCATGAAATGCATGATGGTATGAATGCATGTTTCATTTCCAAGGGATCCTAAAGTCCTTTCACACTTTTTGTTCTCTTTTGGAATCGAAGCCTTTTTTATATGGAGTACCTTTTCTTTTCTTTTTTTTTTCTATTTTTTTTTCTATTTTTTTATCTTTTTTTTTCTCTCTTTTTTTTTTTTGACATAGACTTTAGGACCCCCCACAAACGAAGTGGATAAAGCAATGATGTTATGCAATGCAAAGAATGGGATCAAGGTCCATATAATCTTAGTAACCACCACACAACCCTCTGGATAACTGATGTGAAACCTCTGTACAGGCCAAATGTCACACGATCAAAGGTCCGACGTCCTTTCGAACACCAGAATGCCAAGCACCATGAGAACAGACCAAATAAAGGTCCGACCTCAAATATGAAGAGCCAAAGGTATGTAGGAGTCAAGGTTTCCTGTCCCACCCCAATCTCACGGGTATGTAGTCTAGACACGGACAAGTGGTCCCCTAATGGTCACCAGGGTCTACAGTTCCCATGGGGTACAAAGTGTTTGAGGCAACAAGCGTGCCAGACACAGTGTTCCATGAAAGAACCTCGCCCAGTTGTGGTACCCCATGTCAAGCTCGATCGTAGCAAGAGCCCCGCGACTTGATGCCTACGTATCCTTTTCAGGAATCAGAGCGCCGTAGTTCGGCTCCATAGTTTTGTTTGTTTTGTGTTTTTTAGTTGGGCGGAGTTAACGCTCGCGCTCTTGCATAAGGGGACAGCCTAGGATGCAATGGAGCGGAGATAACAATGCCCTTAAGAAAGGAGATAAGAGAGAGAGAGAGTTTGAGTGTTTCGAGGAAATCCCTAAAGCAAGGGAAACTCGAGTTACTCTTTGGTTTGTGTCTTTTAGAAGTTGGGAACTTACGCCTGAATGGGACCCTAAAGCAAGGGAGATCCAAGCACTCGAATGATTCCCTAAAGCAAGGGAGATCCAAGCTTCCATCCCCTTTTTAAGATTTTCACTTTGATTATTAGTGTTTTAAGTATTTTCTTTGTATTTTTTAAAGGGGTTTTTTATTTGAATATTTTTAGATGTTTTAGAGTTTGAGGGAGGAAAAGGAAACTAGCCTAAGTAAACTAGCCTAATATGAATGGGAATTTCTACCTAATATTATCATGGCTTCTACCTAAGGTTAGGATTAAAAGAAACATGAAAAATAAAGCACTAAGTAGAATATTGAAAATAGCATAAAAGCATAAAAAAGGACAAGCACAAAAGTGAATTAAAAGTACTATTATTTTTATGTGACTTTTTTTATGAAAGAAATGAGTTCAAAAGATTAATGTCAAAATTAACCTAAAATCTATTTAAAATTTTTTATGAGTTTTTTTTTAATGTCATTTTTATGAGTTATCAACCAATTAGGAATCAAGAAAAAACTACCAATTAAAATTCTAATAAAATTCCTAAAAGTTTAATTGGGTGAAAAATGTTTTTGTCATTTTTTATTTAAGAAAAAGTGAATTAATGTGAAAAAGGAATTAGAGAAAATCCATTTTTATTATTATTATCATTAACAGGGGGTGCATGCTGAAAATTAAGTTGTCTGAATAGTAAAGGCGCAAGGCCCAGGGTCAAGGCCCAGGGCGTTTTTGTTGCAGATTCTGTCTAGCCAAAAAAAATGGCTCAGCATCGGGCCACAGGGGGTGCGAGTGGCAATTAGGCCCAAGGAGCTTTTTGTTCAGCATCAAAGGAGGAGTGTGAAGCGTGGGCCTGGTGGGGGTGAGGATAGTAATTCGTGAAGGCCCAGGCTTGGTTGTTTGATTCACCACAGTTTTTCATTCAGACTATTATTCAATTAAAAAGAAAAATAAAATGAATAAACAGATGAAATCGCAAAGAGGATTAGGGTTCACCTGCAATGCGCCGTTTCCACTTCTCTTGCACTTCACTCTCTCGTTCCCGTCTCCTTCTACACACAACGACGGTGACGGAGAATCTCGTCGTCTCTAACCGAAACATCTCAGCCTCTCCGTCACGAAACCTCCATCGACTTCCCTCCGTCGTGAATCGCAATGAGGCAGAGCTTGTATCATCTTCCACCTCCTCTCCGAATCAAACATAATCACAATAGCCAAGCACAAAACGCGAGATTAAATGCATTATAAGGTTTACCTGGATTTGCAGAGCGATGGGAGATTGAGAAGTTCAGAGATGAAGTCTTCGAAGCTTCGGTGCGAAATAAACGCAAGGATTGGAGAGGTTCTTCGAGAAATTGACGAAATAAACGCAGAGTTCTTCGATCCAGGTAATCTTCTGTATTCTTCTTCTTCTTGTGTTACCTTCCTCTGTTCTTCTTCCCGGACTCTTCTTTTTCTTTGAATTCGCCTCTGTGTTGTGAAATCGTGTTGCGGTTTTTGATTGAGGGAGTGTTTGATTGATTCGAGGATGTGTGATGGAGGTTTAGCTCGGTTGAAGGAGTTTCAAAGGTTGAAACTCCAACAACTTTGGTGATGAGCTTTGGTGAAGTGTGAGAATGGTGTGAAGACGAAATAATCAGAAGATGGAAAGAGGAAGAAGATGGTGATGAATTGAGAGAGATGAAGATGATGATTAGTGAAGTGTGAGAATGGCGTGTAGAAGAATGGTTATGGAGGAAGGTTGCAGAGAAAGCAGAGTGTGATAGATGAAGGTTGAGAGAAGAATGAAGAGTGGAAGGTGGATGAATGGTGTGTGAAGGTGAATTATGGCGTGGTGTTTGAATTGTGGAGGGAAGTTCTGTTATATAGAGGTTTGAAGGCTGAAGAGTTAGTTAGAGGGAGGAGTTTTCAGTTAGAGAGTAAGGATTGAGGGCCATTGGATCAGAGAGAATCGGTTAGGAGATTGAGGGTGAGGATTGAAAGGTTTTGGCGGTTTATGAATTGGCCAGAGGTTGTTATTTCTGTTTTGGTTAGTTAGGTTCTGTTGGAAGAAGTTAGTGTTCAGTTAAGGGTGGTTTAGGTTGTTAGAAGTTTAGTTAGAAGTTAGTTATGGAATATGCTGAGCTGGCACGATTTGAAAGTTAGTTACCAAACTGTTAGAGTCATAGAATGGTGATTGTATTTGGTATTTGGTGAATGATATTGAGCTTGTATGCAGGACTGGTGATAGCATAGAGGGAGTCATTTATGCATAGGTTATCTCATGATTTATTTGACTGTGACTGGCTGTAGATAAATATGACCCATGATGCTCTGAACTATGAATTTTAATTGCTCTGAAAAGTATGTTAAAATTGTGTACCTGCTGCATGTTTTTTCTTTTTTCAGTTTGTGATTAATGTGGACCACTAACTTGCAATTGAAAGAGACCAATATTCATGAACCAAGAGCCCTGATTCCATATTTCAACCAACTTGTCTGTAGTAGGAACCTTAAACCAGTAAGAACCCGATTCACCAGAGGATTTTTGATCCCATGCTTTTAGATGTTCATTTAATGAATGAATGCAATGTCATGTTAATCCCCTAATGGAGTATGCAGATGAATGTAAAAGTCTAAGCCAGTTAAAATTAGTTTGGGGTAGGACAAATTTGGGGTATGACAGCTGCCCCTATTTGATCATCTTGAACCTGAAAGTGAGATTAGCGTTAGCCTTTCGAACATTCGATGTAGAAGAAGATTAAATACCAAGACCAGAAATTTGTCCTGAAAAGACGGTGCAAGTGTTATCCTTATTTTTTTGTTTTTGATATCTGCTGGGGAAAGAGAAATTTTTGTTTTTATGAGGGAGGGATTTATGGTAAGCAATAGTTGGATGGTGATAGCTTGTAACGTAGCCAAGGTGCCAATACAAGGTTCTCAATGGAAGTGGTTGATGCATAAAAGTGATTGGAAAAGAAATAGGTTTAACAGAAAGATAAGGTAACATAGACGGATGTTTTAAGAGATATATATAGACGAATATCGGAAGAAAATACAAACGAGTACCAGAGGAATGACACATACGAGCATCAAAAGAAGATACAGACGAGTATCGAAAGAATGACACATACGAGCATCAAAAGGAGATACAGACGAGTATCGAAAGAAGGACACATACGAGCATCGAAAGGAGATACAGACGAGTATCGAAAGAATGACACATACCAGCATCAAAAGAAAATACAGACGAGTACCAAAGGAATGACACAGACGAGCATCAAAAGAAGATACAGACGAGTATCGAAAGAATGACACAGACGAGCATCAAAAGGAGATACAGACGAGTATCGCAAGAATGACACATACGAGCATCGAAAGATGATACAGACGAGTACCAAAGGAATGACACATACGAGCATCAAAAGGAGATACAGACGAGTATCGAAAGAATGACACAGACGAGCATCAAAAGAAGATACAGACGAGTATCGAAAGAATGACACATACGAGCATCAAAAGGAGATACAGACGAGTATCGAAAGAATGACACATACGAGCATCAAAAGGAGATCCAGACGAGTATCGAAAGAATGACACATACGAGCATCAAAGGGAAGATACAGACGAGTATCAAAAGAATGACACTGTATTACAGTGAGCATCACTATCCTCTGTCATGTGAGGAAACCCCGTGAAGATGTTATGCTATATCCTGGGGCATTTTCGTCTATTTATCTCGCAGGTACATCCTTTTGAGTACACCATGTCAGCGCATTAGCGGATCCAGCCAAGCGAGAGATCTTCATTCCCCAGCTGAGTGTATCTAGATGAGGTTTTCTTTGTTCCAAGATTCTCATCTCCTCAGCAAAGCACATCTAAATGCAATCTCCATGCTTCAGAAGCCCTATTCCCCGGGGGAATATCCTCTCCTAGTTGAATCATGATTGAATGGTATCTGATTCCCCAGCAAGCTCTTAATGAGGTTCCTTGCCAGAGTTCCTCATTCTCCCTAGTAGAGTGTTTTCTCTCCCCAACAGATTGACTTGTTTTCCCCAAGAGAGTGATCTTATTCCTCAGTGGAGTTGTCTTAACAAGAGGTTCTTATGCTGAGTTCCTTATCCTCAGCAAATTTCTTATCTCCTCAACGGACCATTATGCGGAAGTATTCATCTTCTCCACTGGGTCTCTCCTCAGTAGAGTTTCACTTGCATCCTCAGCAGAATCTATGTCCGTCGAGGACTTCCCCAGTGGAATATGTCCTGCACAAGCAAGTTGGTTATTCCTATCAGAGTTATCTCCATGACTTGCTCTTATCTCCTCATCCCCAGTGTGTCGAGAATTTGCTTCTCCAGTGAAGTTTCCAGGGTATTCCCCAAGCAGTCAATTGGGATGTTCATATTCCCCAAGCAGGATTTATTCCCCAAACAGAGCTCGCATCCAGATTTGATCGTCTCTAGCAAATTTCTGATCCATCTTTGCCAGCTCGCAGTTTGTGACTCTTGGTCACTCATCTTGTCCTCCCCGCAGAGTTCTATACTCTCTCCAAGACTGCTTCAGCAATTCAGTGCTCATCCGTTGTCTCCCTAAGCAACGTTCGAATCATGCATCATTCGCATTACTTTCTCTAAGCGTATAGCGCCTTCCCTCTCGGGAGCGTTATTCCATATACATTCATACATGCATCATGCATAAATGATATCATATCTGTTTCTTTTTGCAGGAAAGTTATCCAGATTCAAATGCTCCCTAGAGAGTAATATTCGCCTAGTCATTACAGGCGCTTATCCCGATGTTTTGAATCAGAGGAGGATTGTTCTACTTATTTTCTGACGCAGTTCAGATCAGTTCAAAGACATTCCTATTCCCGATGCCCCTAGATCGGTGGAAGATATTTGTTCCTATCCTGATATTCAGTTCAGTTTTGAAGGAACTGCCTCCAGATCTCTGTCGATCTTCCGAAGGAGCAAGCCCTCTGATACATCAGATCAGTTGGAAATATCTACGTCCTGACGATTTATTTTTGTTCAGAAGAAGAACTCGTCTGCCCAGTCCTGATGCTTACTATCAGTTGAAGATGTTTTCTTTTCCCGGCGTACACAGTTCGGAAGAGATATCTGTTCCTATCCTAATATTCAGATTCAAATTAGTTGAAGGAACCGCCTCCGGATCTCTGTCGATCTTCCGAAGGAGCAAGCCACTGATATCATCAGATCAGATGGAGATGTCTACCTGATCGACTTTGTCTTTTAGATGAAGATTGTCCTACTTATTTTCTGGCATCATCTCCAGATCAGTTTAAAGGCATTCTTTCCCCGGCGTACACAGTTCGGAAGAGATATTGTTCCTATCCTAATTTCCAGTTCAGTTTTGAAGGAACCGCCTCCAGATCCCCGTGGTCATACGAAGGAGCTAGCCGCTAATTCCCAGATTAGTAGGAATATCTACCTGATGATTTAATTGCATCAGAAGAGATGTCTGCCTTGATTCCCAGATCATGATTCCCAGATCAAAGATACTTATTACCCGTTGATGTCCGAATCAATCGATGTATCTCCCTCAATTCCCAGGTCGACTTAAGACATCTATCCCGATGTAAGTTCAGAGACATCTGCTACGTCTGATACTCACATCAGTCGAGATGTTCCTTCTCTTGATAACCAGATCATTTGAAGTGTTTTCCCCTGCCTGTGGGTGCTCGTTCCTTCTTATCGCAAGTTGGAGCTTATTTAATTATCCAGGTCAATTGAAGTTTTTTCTCCCTGCTTGCGGGGTGATACATTCCTTCTTATTGCAAGATGGAATCTTCTATTGATCAAGAGCGTAAATTTTTGAGTTCATTCTGGTATTCAATCTCCTTCCTCCTCGACGGTTCGAAACTTTCGTTTCTCACTCGTCAGGTTCAAGAAGTTTGAATAGGGGCAGCTGTTGCACCCCAAAATTTGCCCTCTTCTTCGTGCCATAAGTTATGTTGACGTTTATTTCGTCACTTGAAAATCAAGAGAAAATTAAAAGAGCTTTCGTTATTTTTAAGACAGTTCGGTGCAAAGGTCTTCTCCAATTACTCGTACAAGTCATGATTTTATGGTTTACCGCTCAAGGAATAATGAATGAGAATTTTCATATGATGATCTCTTAGGGGTCTTTGAATCGAGGCATGTTGTGCTCGTCAATTGAGGAAATTTGTGTCATGGTGCGAAATATGAAGTTGTGAATTCCTTATGATCGAAGCAATTGTTTGTTGTTGTTAATGCAAGTTTGGTTGAATTAAGGTATTGAATTGTTTGATGTCCCGATTACAAAAGAAAGGCCCATTTAAATTTCTATCCAGATTCATCACAAAGTTCCTTCAAGACTCATTGTAACATGTATACGCAAGGTTCATTCACAAAATAGAAAAAGTATGGAAGTTACAAAAAATACTTGGAAGGGAAAGTCCATTTAAATACATTCAAATTGTCACCATTACAAATTTGGCACCAGTAGCCCATGTTGCAAAAGGTAAAGGACTCTCCTCGATTATAAGAGAAGCCAACAACCAAAATTCAGGCGACATAGTGCAAAATAAAACCCGAAGCTGCGCTCTGCGACTTGATAGAAACCGTTAGAAATTGAAAGCCCAGCCCATATTGGTTGACAAACCAGTTGCAAATTTGAATTCTACAGATTCTAAAAAAAACCGTACCTGCACAAAATGAGAGGGAGGATTCATAACAGAGAAAAAATATCAACAAAAAAGGACGGAACAGAAAAAAAAAAACGATAACAGAATTGGAGAACAACCTCTACCCGAATCGGTAACAAACTCTCTCCAATCTTCATCTTCTTCAAGCTTCTTCCATCAATCTTCAATCACCTTCAACCATCCGCCATCACAGATCCTCTCCAATCTTATCACCAATCTTCAACCTCTCTGCAGAGAATCCACAATCAACAAGATCTTCAATTGATTCTGCAATCAGTCATCAGAAAAATCTAACAGAAAACTCACAGAAGAAGAAGATTCACAAAAAAGTAACAAAAATATCTAACAGAGATCGCAACCACCATAACCTTCAACCTTCAAGGATCTTCAACGTTAATTCTTCACGCCGTTTCAATCAACTTCACTGAATTCATCATCAGTCAGCAAAGCAACTCGTCCTCATCATCAACCTTGGACCTTCACCGATTCATCACCTTCAAACATCTGAATTGAATTCAACCTTCAACTTCACATCATCTCCGATTTCATAAATCCACACTTTAATCACCAGTGCAATCATTCATCGTCGACTATTCTTCAACTGCGATCCTCAACAACGTTCATGTTCATCTTCGCAACTACATAGCAAGAACAACAACACCTCAGTTCACAACTGAAAACGAATTGCAAGAATTAGAAAGGAAGAAGAAGAGAAAGTCTACGCACCTCTCCGTCGTTGAATGATGAGCGTGCGTGTTTGTGGATCCGATTCGGTGATTGCGAAAACAACGATCTACAATCGGAGATGAATTTGAAAGAGAGATGAGTGATGTGAGAACATGAATCGAGTGGAAGAGAGAACGAGAGTGAGACGAGGTAGTGACAGCGGTGGTGTGGCGGCGCGGTGAACTTCGGATTGGAGGAGAGGAGTCAATTTCCGGTTGCCGTCTTCGTACGAGTGAGGTGGAAACAAGAGAGGGGTGTGTCGCGACTCGCCGGAGAAGGGAGGAACGCCGCTGTCGCCGTTGTTGAAGGAGAGTGAGAGAGGTCGAGAGCGATGCCAAGCTGAAGCCACAAGTGTAATACCCTAATTCCTCTTTCAATTTTTGTTTAATCTGAACATTACTGTTAATAAAATATGGATTAGCATAAGATTAATGTGATCAAATCTGAATTAATTTGATTAGTTAAGTCTGATATCAACGTTAGAGTAATTTGCAACTGTTGAATCAATATATTGCATTGGCCATGGATCATCATATGACTGGTGGGCCTTTAACGAATTTCTCCTCCTTAGCCCAACACCATACTATTTTTTGGTCACAGAAAGCTGAAACAAAAACAGTCCTTGGGCCTTGTCCATACGATATGCTAGCCAAACCCTAGCTTCGGCCCAATCATAGTTCTTTTTGGCTTCAGATTTTTGAAACAATAAAACACTCTGTTTGGGCCATATTCTTGGATCTGCATTCCTTACTTAGCTACACCATTGATTTTCACACTTAAACCCCTCTGTTTCATTTTAATTCACATTAGAATTAGTTGTTTTAACTAGTTTTGTTCCCTATTTCTTTCATGTAATAAAAACATAAAAAAATTGAATATTTTGTTGTTAGTTTTTGCATGATAAAATCGATAATGAATAAAAACATGTAATCTTTTTAGTTAGAATTAGATTTTGTTTTCTATATTTGTTTTAGATGAATAAAAACATGTAATCTTTTTCTTATTAAAATTTAGTTGTTTTGTTACATAGTTTTGTTCTTACTTTTAGATGAAAATGTCATGAAAAATATTAGCCTTGTTAGATTTTGTTTTAGAATTTAATTAGAACTTAATTGCTAGTATTTTCTATAGCGTATTTCCTTGTTACTACTGATTTGTTTGCTGAGATGTGCGAGATACTTTGAGAGAGCCTTCAATTGTATTCGACCTGAGATGTGGGACACGAATTCGCTTCCAGTGCGATTTGTCTTACGTCTTGATTTGCGTCGTGTTCCACTTTATTTGTGGGACACGAACCTATTTCCGATGCCAGCCACCTGATCTCTCATTCATTGAGATGTATACTCTTGTATTGTCTGGATTGTTTCTCTTGCAGGTTGCTCATGTGGTTATGCTCGACGTGTACCACATGTCGCTCGTGATTTATTTTTACGACGACGCTTTCTGACTTGCTTTGCTTGATGATGGCTTACGCGAAGTATTCCGAACTTCTTTGCTTACGCTTGCTAGCTCATTGCGGATTTACTATCCGTTTGGTATCGTTCCCTATTCCTTTTTACTTCTTTCTGTACTTTATCGCTTTCTCGCATCATCCCTTAACATGAGAAGTAGGACCTAGACATGCATCTTGTAACAACCCGTTTTTTTATAGTATTTATTTTATTATAATATTTTTTATTTTTTATTTTTTTAGTGTGTTAATTAATTATTTAACTATTATGAGATTTAATTATTAATTTAATTAAACTTGAGTGCATTTGTGTTTAATAGAATTAATTAAGTTATTAGAGAGTTAGATTAATTGGGCCTATTTATTGGAGTTATAAGGAATTAGGGGGTGTTATTAATTTTAAAGCCCAATATAATAAATAAACATAGTAAGAGAGAAAATAAGGGGAGAAGCATCATTTTCATTTTTCTGGTTTTCAAGAATAGAAGTGGAGGAGAGGAACAAGAAGAGGAAAGCTAGGGTTTTGGAGGAGAAATCAAGAGGTAAGGGGGAGAATCCCTAATCATTGTGGGCTAGTATAATGGGGTAATTGGTAGATTAACATATTGATATTTGTTCATGGTTGAATATTATGAAATGTGTGTTTTAAATTCTGTTTAGTGTATTAGAACCTGTAGAGAAACTGGAATTTTAAAACTAAAACTTAATGCCGGAAAACAACTACTTTGTGTTCATGAAAATTGTTTTTAACAAACGAAATTGTAAAAAAAATGTCTTTAGCTACGGGACGAAGCTGTTTTTGTGCTACGTTGAGAAACGTACTCCATCCATATTGTGTTACTTAGCTAATAACCTCTAATTCTTATTTAAATTTCAAGATGTGAACCAATGTACCTTTTTGATAGAATTGCTGCTACTACTATTCATTGGCACAAAGAAAAACTGGAATACTTGGTGTTTATATTAACAACGTGGCCGGCTCTCCTCCTTGAGCTTACACGCCACTTTTACCATTCATGGGCCATGAGGAAACGTGAAAACACCATTTGGAATGCCCCTTCACTGTAGCGTTTAACTATATTATATGGAAACTTGAATCAACATTTTTTTTCTATTATTATTAAATGAATATATACTTTTTCCATTGAATGATTATATACTTCTTATCATTAAATGAATAGCACTTGTTTATGTAATACCACTGCCGCTAACTGTTGCGCAGGGGAGGAAACTTGAACCACTTAAATTTTCTTATGGATAGAATACTTTCCTTGCTGACTAGTTTTTTTGGTCCAAAGGAAAAATATACTTGTTTCATTAAATGTTCCCCTTATTCAATTATTAGATTGATGATGTTACTTTGTTAAACATCACACGTGAGACCAATCTATTTTTTTTAGTGATATGAATATTGTTGTATATGGTCTAGTCACTTAAGAGAGGAACGTGAGTACATCATACACAAGTGATGGAAGCGTGGTGAGTATGTATATATATATATATATATATATATATATATATATATATATATATATATATATATATATATATATATATATATATATATATATATATATATATATATATATATATATATATATTAATTAATAAATGGAGATATTCCTTGATTATTACAAGGGTTGCAACTCCTCTAGGTATTTAAATGGTATACTCATATGGCTTCTTAGCTTATTTTTTTTATGAAAAGAATAACTCCTATGTAAATGATAAATTATGAATTAGCATGTGATAAATATTAATTATTAGTGTTAATTGAAATGTGGATTGGAAATTTGCGTGTTGACTACTATATGTGAATAATGCGTATGTGATGAGAATGTTGTGTACAATATTGTGGATAATTCATAGAGTGGATTATTGTGATGTGCTAGATATTAAGATGGTAGAGATGATCTTAATTGCATATGTTTTTTAACATTGTACATATATTCATGTCATGGTGTGCCTTGAAACAAAGGTGGTTTGCTTTGAAACAAAAGCGAGGCTTAGATTCTAGAGTGAATCGGAGGCGGTAGACTATGTGTTTACATTTTGGTGGGCTTTGGTCTTCTCCGGATCGGAAGCGTGGCTTGGATTCTAGATATTGAATCGGAAAGCGGTGAAACTTTGGGTTCACAATTCGGTACCACATGCATTAGTGTCACATATCTTGCATTGAGTCACATTAAAATTATGCGATAATTGAGTATGTGAAGTTGATGTAGTTGTGATATGTGTATGAGTTTGATAGTTGAAACGGGTGAAGTTTGAATACATATTGGACAAAATGTGTGAATATGTGATAACTATGACTGTATACTTAATTGAGAATATAATAGTAGAATTGAAATATTATACTATTTAAGCTTGTTGTATACTCGATAAAATGTGAAATATGTGTTGATTACTATTATCTATTTTGTTTTTCATAGTATGACTAATTACTTGAAGTGTTGATGTAACTATTATATTCTGTTATACTTTCTTCATAATGGTTCGTATTCTCACCCTTCTGTTTTAATGTTGCCCTCGTTTGGCGACATGCAGGTTCTGGAGTTTAGTAGTCGCGTGTGCCTAGCCGGAGGTTCTTCCTTGGTTATTGGAGACTAGGTAGTGAGTCGATGCTCTGGTCATGTAACACTGGGTAGACTAGGTGTATTGAACTCATGTTATATTGCTCATTTATTATGCTATGACTTATGAACTTATTTGTTGATTACTTGTTATTTTGAGAGGCTTATAAGCCAAACCTTTTGATTATACTTTATGTTGAATTGAGACTACTAGTCGATGTATGATCATGGTATGGGACATGAATCATCATGAATCACACGAGTATCATATTTTCCGCTGTGAATGCATATCCAGGTTAAATTGTGATTTTATATTGAGTGTTATTAAAATGACCAGGAGTATTGTGGTGTGTAGATAAAGGCTGACAGTTTTTTTTAAGGTTTTAGTTCTTCTAAAAGCATCGATGTGACGCCCTTTTGAATTATATGCATGTTATTCTCTGATTACATGTTAAATATTTTGGGGTATAAAAAGGGGTGTTACATTAGTGGTATCAGAGCATGGTCGACCAGTTGGTCAATAGTAGTTAATGTTTTCTTATCTTGTTGTATTTGATTTGTGTATCTGAAAAAATCGATACTGTTTGTCTGGTTGTTTGGTTGTCTAGGACGATGGTTGCAGGCAGGAATGATGATGCTATTGCTGAGGCATTGGCGATGTTGGCTGGTGCTATTGGTCAGATTCCTCCAGCGAATGCGGGTAACCGGAATGGAGATGATGATGAGTACCGTGCTTTCGGGAGATTCCAGAGGAACAATCCTCCTGTCTTTGAGGGTGAACATGAACCTGATAAAGCTCAAGCTTGGCTGAAGGCTATTGAGAAGATCTTCAGAGTTATGAACTGTACTGATGCTTAGAAAGTGCAGTTTGGTACTCATATGCTGGAAAAGGAAGCTGAAGATTGGTGGAATAACACTCTTTAGAGGTTTGAAGAAGATGGCATTGAGGTTACTTGGGATCTTTTCCGTGATGTCTTCTTGGAGAACTACTTTCCAGAAGATTGTCGTGGGAAGAAAGAGGTGGAGTTCCTTGAGTTGAAGCAAGGAAATGGTACTGTTGCTGTTTATGCTGCTAATTTTCAAGAGCTTATCAAGTATTGTCCTCACTATAATACTGCTAATGCTGAGAGATCTAAATGCTTGAAGTTTGTGAATGGCTTGAGACATGATATCAAGAAGGCTATTGGTTACCAACAGATTACCCGTTTTACTGAATTGGTTAACAAGAGTCGGATTTATGATGAGGATAGTAGAGAGAGTGCTTCTCTCTACAAGAGTTTGAAAGGAAAGAATCAGGATCGTGGGAAACCGTATGATGACAAGAGGAAACAAGCTGGTTTTGGCAAGAAGCCAAGTTGGGGAGGATCTTCTACTTCACCTAAGTGCTTCAAATGTGGTGTTGAGGGTCATAAAGCTGCGGAGTGCAAGAAGGAGGTTACTACTTGTTTCAAGTGTGGCAAGTATGGTCACATAGCTACTAATTGTAGAGGTGGTTCGAATGTGACTTGTTTCAACTGTGGAGAGAAAGGCCATGTTAGTACAAAATGCAACAAGCCAAAGAAGGAGCAAGCAAAAGGAAAAGTGTTCGCATTGTCTGGTGTGGGAGCCACTACTGATGAGAGACTAATCCAAGGTACGTGCTTCATTAATGGTACACCTTTGATTGCTATTATTGATACCGGTGCGACACATTCTTTCATTTCCTTGGATTGTGCTAGAAGATTGAATCTTGTATTATCTGACATGCGTAGAAGTATGGTTATTGATACACCTGCTATGGGTTCTGTTTCTACTTCTTATGTATGTCTGAATTGTCCATTGAGTATCTTTGGTAGAGGTTTTGGGATCGATTTAGTTTGTCTTCCTTTAGAACAACTTGATGTGATTTTGGGTATGAATTGGTTGGAATTTAATCGTGTGTATATCAACTGTTTTGATAAGACGGTCATCTTTCCTGAGAATTGTGTTAAAGAAGATTTATTCTTGTCCGCTAAGCAAGTCGACAAATCAGTTCAAGGTGGAGCTGAATTGTTTATGTTGTTAGCGACCTTAGATGTGCGCGAGAAGAGAACCATTGAAGATTTGCCTATAGTTTGGGAATTTGCGGAGGTATTTCCTGATGATATAATTGATTTACCACCAGAACAAGAAGTTGAGTTTTCGATTGATTTAGTTCCGAGAACTAGTCCTGTGTCGATGGCTCCATATAGGATGTCCGCTTCAGAGCTGAGAGAGTTGAAGAGTCAACTAGACGAATTGCTTGGGAAGAGATTTATTCATCCTAGTGTATCTCCGTGGGGTGCACCTGTTCTATTGGTCAAGAAGAAAGAAGGTTCGATGAGATTATATGTTGATTATAGACAATTGAACAAAGTGACGATTAAGAACCGATATCCACTTCCGAGAATTGATGACTTGATGGATCAGTTGGTTGGAGCATGTGTATTTAGCAAGATTGATTTGAGGTCTGGGTATCATCAGATTCGTGTTAGAACTGAAGATATTCAGAAAACTGCTTTTCGAACGAGGTATGGTCATTACGAATATTCTGTGATGCCGTTTGGTGTGACTAATGCACCTGGTGTGTTCATGGAATATATGAATAAAATCTTTCATGACTACCTGGATAAGTTTGTTGTGGTATTCATTGATGACATCCTGATTTACTCTAAGAGTGAGGAAGAGCATGTTGAGCATTTGAGGGTTGTTTTGTCCGTGTTGAAAGAGAAGAAGTTGTTTGCTAGGCTATCTAAATGTGAATTTTGGTTAAGTGAAGTAAGCTTTCATGGGCATGTGATTTCAAGTGGAGGCATTTCTGTTGATCCTTCGAAGATAGAAGCTCTATCCCAATGGGAAGCTCCTAAGTCTGTTGCTGAGATTAGAAGTTTTCTTGGTTTGGCTGGTTATTACAGGAAGTTCATTGAGGGGTTTTCTAAGTTGTCGTTACCGTTGACGCAGTTGACTAGAAAGGGACAAGCCTTTATTTGGACTTCGCAATGTGAAGAGAATTTCCAAGAACTCCAGAGAAGATTGACTTCTGCTCCCATTTTGATTTTACCGGATCCGTTAGAACCTTTCGTGGTTTATTGTGATGCTTCCTTGTTGGGTTTGGGAGGTGTTCTGATGCAAAAAGGACAAGTTGTAGCTTATGCTTCAAGGCAACTCAAGGTTCATGAGAGGAATTATCCTACACATGATTTGGAGTTAGCAGCTGTGGTATTTGTGTTAAAACTCTGGATACATTATTTGTTTGGATCAAGGTTTGATGTGTTTAGTGATCACAAGAGCTTGAAGTACTTGTTCGATCAGAAGGAGTTGAATATGAGACAAAGAAGATGGTTAGAGTTCTTGAAGGACTACGATTTTGGTTTAAACTATCACCCTGGTAAAGCGAATGTTGTAGCCGATGCCTTGAGTCGGAAGTCATTACACATGTCTATGTTCATGGTTCGAGAGTTTGAATTGTTGGAACAATTTAGAGACTTGAGTTTGTTATGCGAAGAGACTTCTAGTGGTGTGAAGCTTGGTATGTTGAAGCTTACTAGTGGTATTTTGGATGAGATTCGAGAAGGACAGAAATCTGATTTGGGTTTGGTTGATCGATTCACATTGATTAATCAAGGAAAAGGCGGTGACTTTCGAATTGATGAGAATGGTATTATGAAGTGTCGTGATCGAATTTGTGTTCCAGATGTTGCGGACTTGAGAAAGAGGATTCTTGAGGAAGGACATAGAAGTGGTTTGGGTATTCATCCGGGCGCTACTAAAATGTATCAAGATCTGAGGAAAATATTTTGGTGGCAAGGTATGAAGAAGGACATAGCGGAATTTGTGTATTATTGTTTGACTTGTCAAAAGTCAAAGATTGAACGTCAAAAACCGTCTGGCTTGATGCAACCGTTATCTATTCCCGAGTGGAAGTGGGATAGTATCTCGATGGATTTTGTTTCAGGTTTGCCGAGAACATCGAGTAATTGTGAGGCAATTTGGGTAATTGTAGATCGGTTGACTAAATGTGCTCATTTTATTCCGATGAGGATGGATTATTCAATGGAAAGACTTGCTAGGTTATACATCGAGAGAATTGTGTGCTTGCATGGTATCCCGTCGAGTATTGTTTCGGATAGAGATCCGATGTTCACTTCGAGATTTTGGGAAGGTTTGCAAAGTGCATTAGGTACGAAGTTGCGTTTGAGCTCAGCGTATCATCCCAAACCAATGGTTAAACGGAGAGGACTATTCAGTCACATGAAGATCTTTTAAGGTCTTGTGTTTTGGAACAAGGAGGAAATTGGGATAGTTTCTTGTCGTTGATCGAGTTTACTTATAACAACCGTTTCCATTTGAGTATTGGAATGACACCTTTTGAGGCTCTCTATGGTAGGAGGTGTAGAACTCCTTTGTGTTGGTATGAGTCGGGAGAGAGTGCTGTGGGTGGACCCGAATTAATCCAAGAGACTACGGATAAAATTAAGATGATTCAAGAGAAGATGAAGGCTTCTCAAAGCCGTCAAAAGAGTTACCATGATAAGAGAAGGGCTTAAATGCACTTTTCGTCCCTGTAAGTTAGCGAGTTTTTGATTTTCGTCCCTGTAAGTTAAATTTTTTTGTTTTAGTCCCTATATTTCACTTTCGCGTTCGTTTTAGTCCCTAAAATCAAAATCCGCAGGAAATTTCACAGGAAAATCCGCAGGTAACCTGCAGATTTTCCTGCGGATTTTGGCTTTAGGGACTAAACCTCAAGCAAAAAGTAAGATATAGGGACTAAAACAAAAAAAAATAACTTACAGGGACGAAAATCAAAAACTCGCTAACTTACAGGGACCAAAAGTGTATTTAAGCCTAAGAGAAGGAAGGCTCTTGAATTCGAGAAGGATGATCATGTGTTTCTTCGTGTTACGCCAATAACGGGAGTTGGTAGAGCGTTGAAGTCACATAAGTTAACACCGCGTTTTATTGGCCCTTACCAAATTTCGGAAAGGGTGGGTGAAGTAGCTTATCGGATTGAGTTGCCACCGTCTCTTTCTAATCTCCATGACGTATTTCATGTGTCACAATTGAGGAGATATATTGCGGATCCATCGCATGTTGTTCAGTTGGATGATGTTCAAGTAAGAGATAATTTGACGGTTGATACAACACCTATGCGGATTGAGGATCGTGAAGTGAAGAAGCTTCGTGGCAAGGAAATCGCTTAGGTGAAGGTGGTATGGGGCGGAGTCGCCAATGGCAACATCACTTGGGAACTCGAGGATAAGATGAAGGAATCGTATCCGGAGTTGTTTGTTTGAGGTAATTTTCGATGCCGAAAATCTTTTAAGTTGGGGAGAGTTGTAACAACCCGTTTTTTTATAGTATTTATTTTATTATAATATTTTATATTTTTTTATTTTTTTAGTGTGTTAATTAATTATTTAACTATTATGAGATTTAATTATTAATTTAATTAATTAAACTTGAGTGCATTTGTGTTTAATAGAATTAATTAAGTTATTAGAGAGTTAGATTAATTGGGCCTATTTATTGGAGTTATAAGGAATTAGGGGGTGTTATTAATTTTAAAGCCCAATATAATAAATAAACATAGTAAGAGAGAAAATAAGGGGAGAAGCATCATTTTCATTTTTCTGCTTTTCAAGAATAGAAGTGGAGGAGAGGAACAAGAAGAGGAAAGTTAGGGTTTTGGAGGAGAAATCAAGAGGTAAGGGGGAGAATCCCTAATCATTGTGGGCTAGTATAATGGGGTAATTGGTAGATTAACATATTGATATTTGTTCATGGTTGAATATTATGAAATGTGTGTTTTAAATTCTGTTTAGTGTATTAGAACCTGTAGAGAAACTGGAATTTTAAAACTAAAACTTAATGCCGGAAAACAACTACTCTGTGTTCATGAAAATTGTTTTTAACAAACGAAAATGTAAAAAAAATGTCTTTAGCTACGGGACGAAGCTGTTGTTGTGCTACGTTGAGAAACGTACTCCATCCATATTGTGTTACTTAGCTGATAACCTCTAATTCTTATTTAAATTTCAAGATGTGAACCAATGTACCTTTTTGATAGAATTGCTGCTACTACTATTCATTGGCACAAAGAAAAACTGGAATACTTGGTGTTTATATTAACAACGTGGTCGGCTCTCCTCCTTGAGCTTACACGCCACTTTTACCATTCCTGGGCCATGAGGAAACGTGAAAACACCATTTGGAATGCCCCTTCACTGTAGCGTTTAACTTTATTATATGGAAACTTGAATCAACATTTTTTTTCTATTATTATTAAATGAATATATACTTTTTCCATTGTTGACTGTTGCGCAGGGGGGGAAACGTGAACCACTTAAATTTTCTTATGGATAGAATACTTTCCTTGCTGACTAGTTTTTTCGGTCAAAAGGAAAAATATACTTGTTTCATTAAATGTTCCCCTTATTCACTTATTAGATTGATGATGTTATTTTGTTAAACATCACACGCGAGACCAATCTATTTTTTTTAGTGATATGAATATTGCTGTATATGGTCTAGTCACTTAAGAGAGGAACGTGAGTACATCATACACAAGTGATGGAAGCGTGGTGAGTATGTATATATATATATAGTAATTAATAAATGGAGATATTCCTTGATTATTACAAGGGTTGCAACTCCTCTGGGTATTTAAATGGTATATTCATATGGCTTCTTAGCTTATTTTTTATTTATGAAAAGAATAACTCCTATATAAATGATAAATTATGAATTAGCATGTCATAAATATTAATTATTAGTATTAATTGAAATGTGGATTGGAAATTTGCGTGTTGACTACTATATGTGAATAATGCGTATGTGATGAGAATGTTGTGTACAATATTGTGGATAATTCATAGAGTGGATTATTGTGATATGCTAGATATTAAGATGGTAGAGATGATCTTAATTACATATGTTTGTTAACATTGTACATACATTCATGTCATGGTGTGCCTTGAAACAAAGGTGGTTTGCTTTGAAACAAAATCGAGGCTTAGATTCTAGAGTGAATCGGAGGCGGTAGACTATGTGTTTACATTTTGGTGGGCTTTGGTCTTCTCCGGATCGGAAGCGTGGCTTGGATTCTAGATATTGAATCGGAAAGCGGTGAAACTTTGGGTTCACAATTCGGTACCACATGCATTAGTGTCACATATCTTGCATTGAGTCACATTAAAATTATGCGATAATTGATTATGTGAAGTTGATGTAGTTGTGATATGTGTATGAGTTTGATAGTTGAAACGGGTGAAGTTTGAATACATATTGGACAAAATGTGTGAATATGTGATAACTATGACTGTATACTTAATTGAGAATATAATAGTAGAATTGAAATATTATACTATTTAAGCTTGTTGTATACTCGATAACATGTGAAATATGTGTTGATTACTATTATCTATTTTATTTTTCATAGTATGACTAATTACTTGAAGTGTTGATGTAACTATTATATTTTGTTATACTTTCTTCATAATGATTCGTATTCTCACCCTTCTGTTTTAATGTTGCCCTCGTTTGGCGACATGCAGGTTCTGGAGTTTAGTAGCCGCGTGTGCCTAGCCGGAGGTTCTTCCTTGGTTATTGGAGACTAGGTAGTGAGTCGATGCTCGGGTCATGTAACACTGGGTAGACTAGGTGTATTGAACTCATGTTATATTGCTCATTTATTATGCTATGACTTATGAACTTATTTGTTGATTACTTGTTATTTTGAGAGGCTTATAAGCCAAACCTTTTGATTATACTTTATGTTGAATTGAGACTACTAGTCGATGTATGATCATGGTATGGGACATGAATCATCATGAATCACACGAGTATCATATTTTCCGCTGTGAATGCATATCCAGGTTAAATTGTGATTTTATATTGAGTGTTATTAAAATGACCAGGAGTATTGTGGTGTGTAGATAAAGGCTGACAGTTCTTTTTAAGGTTTTAGTTCTTCTAAAAGCATCGATGTAACGCCCTTTTGAATTATATGCATGTTATTCTCTGATTATATGTTACATATTTTGGGGTATAAAAAGGGGTGTTACACATCTGGCCAAGCCCTCGAAAGAGGCTCTGTTTTTGTTGGTGTGTTTACATTTGTGCTTTGCGGCAGGGAGTCACGGTGTAATAAGTCCTATATAGCACTCCGTTAAGTCCTCATGGAAGGCATGTGGAAAGGGTTAGCAATCAACCCCCGCCCAGTCTCATCGAGTCCGTTCAGTATGCGCATGTTACGCGTTGCTTGCTTCTGAACCTGCACAAGATCTTGTTATCGAGTATGTCAAGAAAAGGGTTCATTCAACCGGACCCCTGCCGTTTCTTTAGCTCACGTTGATCGACGTTGACGCTCGGTGTACGCACGCACCGTTTCCCTTTCAGATCCGTGACGGCTTGGTTGCTGAGAGGGACCCGCTCCTCTTGTCTATTCCCAATCATTTTCGTGAGGTCTAATGTTTGGTTGACTTGGGTGATTCGCTCCCCTTGGCTATGGCGGGACTGCTTTTCTACCACTCGGCCAGTGCTGTTGGTTTTGTTTGCTTTACGAGCGGAGCTCGTTTGTGTGATACTCTTGTTTGCTTTGGCCTTTTTCCCCATAGGTTGCTAGTTTAGTTTAGACTTGTATCATTTGTATGATAACATTAGGTAGCAAGCTTTCCCCCTTAGCTTAGGTCTTCCTCATGCATTCTTTAAAACACAAACCACACTCTTTGATTTTCTTTTCTTAAAAGCTTGTTATATCCGCTCCATTCCCAAGCCTAAGCCTCCAAAGGTCGAGTAGCGGGGTGTGAATGTAACTTGTTCACCTAAAAAACACAAAACAAACAAAAATTAGTTAGCCAAGCTACGGTAGCTCTGATTCTGCAAAACAGATACATAGGCAGCGGGGTAGGGCCCGTGCGAGCATAATCCTTTCTTTTCCCTACATTCTGCATTCATTTTAGTCCAGATTAGCGTAGATTTGTCACACACCCATAGATTTAGACACAGACGTGGATACCATCGAGTACGATGGGCGCGAGGGGTGCTAGCACCTTCCCCTCGTGTAACCGACTCCCTTACCTTTTTTATCTGGTCGTGAGACCGTTGTTTTGTTTTGTGGTTTGCTGGCATTCCCTTCCTTTTCAGGATAAATATGTTAGTGGCGACTCTGTTAATTTTCACGGTAGCGACGCCTACTTACACTCAACCTGGTACGGCGACATTTTCGCCTAACGCCGGTTCAGTAGGTCGAAGTGTACAAAACCCAGGACCATCAAGCCAAATGCCTACCTTAACTACAAATAATCAAGCAGCATTTAGGCATGAGATGGATGCAAGAAATCACGATATGGTGGGTGTCCTTGCTCGAGAAATGGATTTTTTCGCCCATAATAACAAACATTTCCAGGACTAACCAGGATAATATAGAAACATACCAAAAGATATCTTCACAAATAGGACGTATGGCAGATTTCTTTGGAGCCCCTCAAACATCTACTAGACGAAGGAATAACCAGGCTACCGTTCGAGAAGATGAACCAATCTTGTCACTTGTTCAAGATTTAGTTCAGCCACCTAGGCAAAGACCCGGTGAAATAAATCAAGTGATAGATTTAGAAAATCAGAACCAAAGGACCAATACTAGTCAACAAGAAGTTCTCGAAGAACAACCTAGGTTAGTCGTAGTTAATAGGGACCAACATCCAGATGAAGTATTGCACAGGGTTAGGAGAGACAATATGGTGACAGAAAACAACCTAACCACCCTGGTAGAAAGAATTATGGCCAATAATGGCCTTAATATTGGACTTCGACGTCTAAATTACACTTCCCCTATAGCGGAGTATATTCTGCAGACTGAACTACCAAGGGGTACCAAAGTACCCAAATTTACAAAATTTTTAGGGGATACTAATGAATCGACTGTGGAACACATAGCCTGATATTTGACAGAGGCTGGTGATTTAGCGGGCAACAAAAATTTGAGAATTAAATATTTCCCTAGTTTGCTAACAAAAAATGCTTTCACATGGTTCACTGCCTTTCCTCCAAATTCCATAGATGCTTGGGCACACTTGGAGAGGATGTTCCATGAACAATTCTACATGGGACAAACCAAGATTAGTTTGAAAGAATTGGCTAGCATTAAGAGGAAATTCACAGAGCCTATAGATAACTACTTGAATAGGTTCCGTTTATTGAAATCAAGATGCTTCACAGTTGTTATGGAACATGAATTAGTCGAAATGGCTACAGGAAGTTTGGACTATTCAATTAGAAAGAAACTGGATACTCAATATTTGAGAGATATGGCCCAGTTGGCAGATAGAGTTCGACAAGTCGAACGATTGAAAGCTGAGAAGGCCATAGCGAATAAGAATTATAAGAAGGAGAGAGTAGTATATATTGAGGCTGAAGATGCTGAAGGTGAAACCTTCGAAGATTCATACAATTTCAAAGAAGTCGAAATAGACTTAGCTGAATTAAAAGAAGCACCTCCATACTCTTGTAAACTACTTACCCCCTCTAATGGGAAAAATCATGTCAAAAATGACAAGAATGATAAATTCCCAAAGAACACATACACTTTTGACATCACTAAATGTGACAAAATCTTTGATTTACTAGTAAAAAATGGCCAGATGATAGTGCCTCCCAATTCCAAAGTTCCCCCGTTGGAACAACGGAAGAACGAGGTTTTTGTAAATATCATGGATTTTTAGGCCATAAAATCTCACAATGCTTTCTTTTCAGGGATCTAATTCAGAATGCTATCAAGGATGGTCGTTTGAAGTTCGCTGATAAAGGAAAGAACAACATGAAGGTCGATACTGATCCCCTCAATATCGCTGACACCAACTATGCTGAACCAGTCGACATCAATATGGTGGATGTGTCTGAGCTGACATCGCAGAATGGGAGACGATTTTGGCAGGAAATTAGACTACTGAGAGCCTAAGCAACAATGTAGTCTTCAATATTGATGTTGAAGAGTCATTCGAGTCAAAGGCCACTGAAGGTCTTAAGGAGAAAACTAGTGAGGCCACTGAAAACCTCAGGATGAAGCTCCAACAGATAAGAATTTCTGAAGTTCCCCCATCAGGAGTCAATATGGTGAACGTTGGGCAACCTTTATCTGTAATCGAGGAACTAGAGAAATGTCTGGTGAAAGAAAGAGAAAAAGGAAACTATGGAAATCCACGAGCAAATGAAAGCTTGAAAGATTATCTCTGGAGGTGCCACGAGAAAAATGTTGGACGAATGCTAATGTGTCCAAGGTGCTCGATTATGCTGAATCGAAGGGTCCAAGCTAACTATGAAAGGGCCCAACAAAACAAGATGCAGGGGGACTGGAGGCAACGAAATCAGTTGCTGAAGGCTTACCCAAGGCCTGGAGAAAGTATTGTGAGTTTCTTGGTTCGATGTCACAAGGCAAAGACTGAAATCATTATGTGTCCCAGGTGTGGTGCAGTATATGGTAATCTGATGGCGGAATCATTCGAAAGGATATTATTCTCTACACGTTGGGATGTTCAAGGAGTCAATCCCAACATGTACGTGTTCGACAATCGAACACCATCAAGAAGGCCTGATAGCCCTCATCCCAAGGCTCGCAGAGTGACATTCAAACTCCCCGCAGAAGTACCCACAGATAGATGGACACAAGTGTGAATACAAGATTACACTCAAAGATGTTTTTGATTCATGGCAAACTCAAATAAGCATTCAAACAACAAGGCGGAAGCAGAAAACTCAAAGAAAAGCAAGCATTGATCACTCATGATAGTACAGGATGATCTATTATGCTTATAGGTTGACTCAACACAAGCAAAACAAGAAGAATGCAGAAAAGCAGCAGTTAGGTCGACCTACTGTCAACCTAGGTCGACCTAAAATGAAGAAAAATCCATATACCTCTGCTAGGTCGACCTACACAACAACTAGGTCGACCTAATCTGAGAAAATGTCCCCAGAATGCATTTGAAGAAGATTCTGGTCGACCTACTCCTTAAACAGGTCGACCTAACTGGGAGCAAAATTCTGCAAGCTCTGCTAGGTCGACCTAAGCACTACAAGAGGTCGACCTAACTGATCAAGAATGCCAAAAATTCTGTTTCTCTCATCTCCAACTGTTAAGCTATCATATATATTGTCAAAGGTTCAATTATTCAACACAACACCAACGACTGAAAGATACACAAACGCTTCTCATCTTCGTTCTTCATCATCTCCAACACAATTACACATAATCATTCTTGCGTTGCGGGTTAGTGATGAGTTCGATAACGTCCATGGAACGGAATTGAAGATTCCTAGTGGGTGAAGGTTTGTGGGGTTTGTTGGTGAATAAAATCTGCGGGTTTTGTCCTCCACGACGGGTGGTTCTTGGGGGTTTTTATCAAGAGGCGTTCATTGAGGATTCGGCTGAGTGTAACGATTGAGGAGCGGGGAGTTCAAGGAATCAAGACACTGCAGAAGGGAATCAAAGTGAAGCTCTTGGATAACCTTGATCTTGCTCAAGATTAAGGGGGAAGAAGATTCAAAGGATCGACATAATTGGTTTATCGTTTATCGCTTTGTTATCTTCTTTGTATATACTACTTTCAACATTAATGAAAGATTACCCAATTTCAATTTGGAATTGGGGGCAGACGTAGTCGTAGCGAGGACGATCGACGAACTGCCTAAACAAATATCGTGTTCTTGTCGCTTTTACTTTTTCATTTACATTCTGTTCATATTTGGTTATAATAGCAAATTGATCAACGATTCGAGTGTTAAGATTGTGAATTAAGAACTTACATAAACATCACGATCCACCACACATTGAATTACCTTCAATTTGATCATTATCACCAAGTGTTTGTATATTTGTTTCTATCACTCTTACTGCATTGCAAACATTGTCCATCATACAAAAAGTTAATCTGATTTTCAATAAGAGCAACGCTTTGATTCTGCAACATATACTCTTATCACTTACCTCAAGTCTTTGACTGGTTTTTTAAACACATATATAATCGTTTCGATAGTGGTTCGGAATAGACGCGAGTCGATTCAGAATCACTTCCGCTGAAAAGTCGTTTAAATCCGTAAAACTGTGAACGATCTATTCACCCCCCCTCTAGATCCTAAGGCCAGCGTCTAACAAGTGGCATCAAGAGCTCTGGTTTATTCCGTGCTACGTGAAACACTTATTGGAAAGATGGCTTCCGGACCTAAAGGGGCTCACAATAGAGCTCCAGTTTTCAACGGTGAAAACTATGGCTATTGGAAGGATTGTATGTGTGTCCACATCAATGCAATTGATAGGAACATCTGGACAGCTATTGTCAATGGTCCCTTTCAGATCACCATGACAAATGCAGCTGGTGCAGTTGTTCCAAAACCAGAAAATACTTGGGATGCTGAAGATGAAAAGAGATATGCATACGATTGGAAAGCGAGAAACATTCTAATCTCAGCTCTAGGAGTTGATGAATACTATCGCGTTTCCCATTGTAGATCAGCTAAAGCTATGTGGGACACATTGCAAGTTGCCCACGAGGGAACGGATGATGTCAAACTAGCTAGGATCAATACGTTAACTCAAGAGTTCGAACTCTTCCACATGGAAGATGGTGAATCCATCGAAAACATGCAGAAGAGATTCGTTCATCTGAAAAATCGGTTAAATTCTCTTGATAGACCTGTTTCAAATGCAGTTGCTACTAACAAAATATTAAGATGTTTGAACAGGGAATGGCAACCCAAAGTTACAGCAATAAAGGAAGCAAATGATCTAAACACTTTAGACATCACAACTCTATTTGGTAAACTAGAGGAACATGAACAACACCTTAAATGCCTTGACATGCATGAGAAAAGGACAAAGAAAGAAAAGAACATGGAGAAAGAGGTAGAGAAGAAGTCAATAGCTCTAAAAGCTTCGAGCTCCAAGACCTCAAAACGAGAGCCAAAGGATAGTGACACAAGTGATGACGAAGACTCCGATGATGAGGAAATGGGACTGTTTGTGCGAAGATACAACAAATATCTAAAGAAAAATGGAGCAAAACATTCTGACAAAGGCTTGATCAACTATAGAAAGCAATCAAACATGTTCAAACAAGATGACGACAACAAGGGAAAAATCAAAGGTCTTTGCTTCAATTGTGGGAAAGCCGGTCACTACAAACCGGATTGTCCATACCTTAAGAAAGAAAAGGAGAAGAACCAAAGCAAAGGTCATAACAAATCTAAAAGAGCCTACATAGCATGGGAAAGTGATTCATCTAGTGAAAGCTCATCAAGCGATGAAGAAGAATCAGCAAACCTATGTTTCATGGCTCATCAAAACAAGAAAAAGAAAGCTGTAAGTCATCTTAAACCTGAACTCGTAGATAAGGTATCTCATTCTCAACTAAAACTTGCTTTTGAAGAATTACATAGAGATGCAATTAAAGCTTTCAAACTTTTGGCCTCAAATAAGAAAATATTTTCATATCTTGAATCAAAAGTTGAGAAAACCGAAAAGGATATGGAAGCTTTAAAACAATCTATGCTAGACATTCAAAAGGATAAAGTTGAAATAGATCCTACATCATGGTTTGGTTGTGAGACATGTCACATTTGGCAAAAAGAAGTAAGAGATCTAAAAGCCAAGTTAGACAAGGCTCTACAACCAAAAGTGACTTTTGCGGCTGATCCAAACAAGTTCAAAAGATCGTATACTCCTTTATATAGTAAATACACTTTTGTACCAAAAGTATCAACTAGCAAAACTCCATATTCTCATCATATTACCTGTCATTATTGTTGCAAAAAGGGACATACCATTGAAAAATGCAAATTTAGGAGAATTTTAGTTCCTAAAGGAGTATTTCAATGGTTGCCTAAGTGCAACAAATTGTGTACTCACCATTCAGGACCCAATGAAGATTGGGGACCTTCCACTCTAATTTAATTTTGCAGGAAAAGTGTCTTGACATCGCCGAAAGGTGGTGGTTCCTTGACAGCTGGTGCTCAAGACACATAAAGGAAGACATACCACTCTTGGTATGTCATCTATAAAGAAAGATTGAAGAACCATACTTGGCAGAGGAAATGTAGGTGACCTGGCCATCACAAATGTATAAGATACATCACAAATACAGTTAACCCGAAAAACACATAGGACGCATTACTTGATGTGCAAATTGGCAAGTTGCATTGCAAAGAGATTTTAAACCTATTCTTAGCAGAATATTGTTTGGGACTATGTCCCGCATCCGGGAGAACATTAAGTAATCGATACTAGATGAGTTTTTCGCAAAAATCAAGCAAATCAAGCTGTGAAACATTCCATCAAAACAATTCATCATCAAATCTAGGAGTATGGGACACTAACAAGAAGACTCCACACAATGATGACAAAACACCTACATATTGTGAAAGCGGTAACATGTTTATTGTTCACTTCCAAAATTTTTATTGATGCTATAATATGCTATCAATTAACATGCTTATAGTGACTTCATGTGTTCTTATCTACTCTTCTCAATTACATATGTATATGTGTTCATCATTTCCATTCATAACATACAATGTTTGGGCATTCAAGCAAACGACAAAACAAAAATACATCATATAGAAACATTTCTAAGGCATTTTCATCATTTAAGGAAACTTAGGTCGACCTACTCTGTATTTGAGTCGACCTACAGAAGAATTTTCTTTACAGAAACTAAAAAGGTCCAGTTACGTCGACCTACTCATAATTTAGGTCGACCTAAATTGGTCATTTTTTTGTTACTTCTGTTAGGTCGACCCAGCCTCACTTTAGGTCGACCTACTGCTGTCATTTTTCCAGATTTAGGTCTGTTAGGTCGACCCGACCCATTCTCATTCATTCAAAACATTCCATTCTTTCATTCCCTCTCATTCTCATCACATTTGGTACGGCTAACCCTAATTCCTCAAACTCAAAATTGTCCAAAAATCATCCCTCTCACACAAATCATCTCCAACCATGCCTCCAAAATCAAGAAAAGGAAAGGAAATTGCTTCTAGTTCATCATCTCAACCGGTAAGTGCTCTTGTTCATCCTGATTGTAGGGAAAATTTTGAGAAGTGGCAGATGAAAAGAAAAATTGTTAAGCAATATACCTATGATCCAAATCTTGTCGAAAACATGCATATCCCTGATGTCGCTGCTTTGATTGAACATCAAAATATTCATCCCTTAGTGCAATGTGATACTCCGTACTGTGAAAATACCGTTAGGGCTTTCTATGCAGGATTTACAAAAGGGGATGGTTGTAATTTCCGTTTCAAAATGGGCTCTAGGTCGCATGTTGTTGACAAACGGGCTTGGATTAGTATCTTTGGTCTGAAAATTGTAGGTGATGAATTCTGTATGGTAGACGGGGATGTACCGGGAAACTATGACCATGAGGCCTACATGAAGACTATCCTCAAAGACCCTTCCGTATTTGACAGACCTAATGAAACAATAACAGCCGGTCATCTGAAGCGAGATCCTAGGCTCTTAAATTGGGTAATCTCAAGAATTATTCGACCAAGGGCAGGAGGGTATTCATGAATTGAAAGGAATGAAGTGGTGCTCATGTATCTGCTGCAAAATAGAACGCGTTTACATTGGCCTCACTTCCTAGCTGCTAAGTTTCATGAGGTCCAACAGAAAACTACAGCCCTGTGTTATGGATCAATCATTCAAACAATTGTCAATCACTTCGGTATGCGACTTGATCACTTACACTACACTCGCATACATCAATCTCAAGAATTCTCACAAACCACCTTGACTCTTATGGGATACCATTGGAATCCTGTTAGGAAAACCTATTATCTCATTCAAAAGGGAACAGGGAAGGTTATCTACAACTATGATGATCCCACGGAGTTTGGAAACAATATAGGAAATGAGGAAGAGGGAAATGATCAAGAAATAGCAAATGATGAGGATCAAACCATGGAAGACATAGCTCATGACACGGATCCAAATTGGCAATATGTTCCGTCTCAAGAGGAAGAAATTCCTTGGGGATACACTGCTCCACCTCCTTCTGATCAATCCAACATAGTATCTATGCTTGAAGCTATGCAACTTCAACAACAGCAGAACTTTGAAACACAGCAGCTTCAGTTCCAAACCATACAGCAGCTTCAACAAGATAGGTATGATGAACAACAACGTCAATATCAATCGCTATATAGTTTGGTTCAAGACCACAAAAGCGATTTTGAGACTTTTGCCTCCAACTCTACTCTAAGACAGAATCAGTTTGAGGAAACGGCATTGCATCGTCATGCAAACATAAGTCAAAGCTTCAATACTCTTAACATGTCTGTGCTGGATCTGTTGGAACAAGTTGAAGAAGATCGGCCTCATACATTTCAAAGAGGAAGAGGAAGAAGGGGCAGGCGTTAGGATGGATTCTTCATCATATCATCATTTCATTGCATTTCATTTCATTAAGCATTATGTTAAAATTCTATATGATGTAGTACCTTTTTTGTGTTATTGTCTATAAATCTCTTGGACTACTATGTATGTTGTGGTGTTTCTTTAAAACATGATTGGCTCTTATTGGTTCAATATCTACATGTTATCTATTACTATGAATGCCGATATCTTCTTTATATTTCTCTTGTTACTCTCCTATTCTGTCTCTTTGTTTCTCTTTTTGATGTTGTCAAAGGGGGAGATAGATGCAATAGATGCTGAGTGATGCTGAGTGTACGGGGGAGCTTTGTGAAGAGATTGCTTGGTTGAGAGATAGATGCTGAATGTACGGGGGAGCTTTGGTGAGTCCTTATCACTTATCACCAAAGCTTCGACGAATGGTTTGCCATCATCAAAAAGGGGGAGTATGTGAATACAAGATTACACTCAAAGATGTTTTTGATTCATGGCAAACTCAAATAAGCATTCAAACAACAAGGCGGAAGCAGAAAACTCAAAGAAAAGCAAGCATTGATCACTCATGATAGTACAGGATGATCTATTATGCTTATAGGTTGACTCAACACAAGCAAAACAAGAAGAATGCAGAAAAGCAGCAGTTAGGTCAACCTACTGTCAACCTAGGTCGACCTAAAATGAAGAAAAATCCATATACCTCTGCTAGGTCGACCTACACAACAACTAGGTCGACCTAATCTGAGAAAATGTCCCCAGAATGCATTTGAAGAAGATTCTGGTCGACCTACTCCTTAAACAGGTCGACCTAACTGGGAGCAAAATTCTGCAAGCTCTGCTAGGTCGACCTAAGCACTACAAGAGGTCGACCTAACTGATCAAGAATGCCAAAAATTCTGTTTCTCTCATCTCCAACTGTTAAGCTATCATATATATTGTCAAAGGTTCAATTATTCAACACAACACCAACGACTGAAAGATACACAAACGCTTCTCATCTTCGTTCTTCATCATCTCCAACACAATTACACATAATCATTCTTGCGTTGCGGGTTAGTGATGAGTTCGATAACGTCCATGGAACGGAATTGAAGATTCCTAGTGGGTGAAGGTTTGTGGGGTTTGTTGGTGAATAAAATCTGCGGGTTTTGTCCTCCACGACGGGTGGTTCTTGGGGGTTTTTATCAAGAGGCGTTCATTGAGGATTCGGCTGAGTGTAACGATTGAGGAACAGGGAGTTCAAGGAATCAAGACACTGCAGAAGGGAATCAAAGTGAAGCTCTTGGATAACCTTGATCTTGCTCAAGATTAAGGGGGAAGAAGATTCAAAGGATCAACATAATTGGTTTATCGTTTATCGCTTTGTTATCTTCTTTGTATATACTACTTTCAACATTAATGAAAGATTACCCAATTTCAATTTGGAATTGGGGGCAGACGTAGTCGTAGCGAGGACGATCGACGAACTGCCTAAACAAATATTGTGTTCTTGTCGCTTTTACTTTTTCATTTACATTCTGTTCATATTTGGTTATAATAGCAAATTGATCAACGATTCGAGTGTTAAGATTGTGAATTAAGAACTTACATAAACATCACGATCCACCACACATTGAATTACCTTCAATTTGATCATTATCACCAAGTGTTTGTATATTTGTTTCTATCACTCTTACTGCATTGCAAACATTGTCCATCATACAAAAAGTTAATCTGATTTTCAATAAGAGCAACGCTTTGATTCTGCAACATATACTCTTATCACTTACCTCAAGTCTTTGACTGGTTTTTTAAACACATATATAATCGTTTCGATAGTGGTTCGGAATAGACGCGAGTCGATTCAGAATCACTTCCGCTGAAAAGTCGTTTAAATCCGTAAAACTGTGAACGATCTATTCACCCCCCCTCTAGATCCTAAGGCCAGCGTCTAACAACAAGCGGGTGCAGGGAATAACAAATGGCGAAGCTGGGACCAAGGAGAACGAACTGCAATGGCTTATAGAAGGCAGTTCCAGATGTCAAATTGAGAAATATACAGGTCTGAGAATTATAAAGGTAGGAACCCGATGTCCAGATCTCAATGGAGGAGACACCAGAGAATGAAGAAAGCCCAGAAAGAATCCAAGGCGAAAGATGTTGGAGAATCCAGCAGCACCTAAGTCCCAATGCAGGGGGAAAAATCAAGCAAATCTCTGGTAGAACGCAAATTATTCAGTTCTGAAAATGAAAAAGAAGAGGAAAAGATGCAGTCTAGTCCTTGGAAAGAAGACGACAGGATGACTAATGATTTCGATTCAGATGGAGTGTCATCTATAAACTTCAACTGCAATGTGGTGTGAGTTCTTCCTCACGAATTTTACCAAGAGACGGAAGTCGAAGATTGCGAGGAAGTTGACGAAGAAGAAATGGCGAAACACAGACCAGTGTGTTATTATGTGCTGAATAATGGGGCTGTCGAAGAGCAGAATGCATTCTTCGAAAGACCTGACCAAGGTATGAGGAATCATCTGAAACCGCTTTACATAAGAGCCAAAATTGAAAATGTCGGCATTAATAAGGTCCTAGTTGATGGAGGGGCAGCGGTAAATCTAATGCCCCAATATATGATGAAAAGGATTGGCATGTTCGACATTGACATAAGGCCACATAATATGGTCTTGTCCAACTATGAAGGAAAAGTAGGACATACCTTGGGAGTTGTCCAAGTGAACCTAATTGTGGGTTCAGTCACAAGGCCAACTATGTTCATGGTGATACCAGCAAAGGCAAATTATAACCTTTTGTTGGGAAGAGAGTGGATTCATGGGGTTGCTGTCGTACCTTCAACAATGCATCAAAGGTTAACTATCTAGAGAGAAGATGGAATAGTCGAAAACATAGAAGGAGATCAAAGTTACTATATGGCTGAAGTGAATCAAGTCAACAAAACTAGTTTCGACATAAACCTAGCCTACATAGGGCCATGCAATGCAGTAAAAGATATATACGCTCTAAATAAAAATGATATGTATTATTTATCCTTACACCCCAAGGGATTCCAGTGGAACAGAGAAATAATGGAAGGTCCAGAAGAGACAGAGCCCATCGAAGGATTACCAGGAATACGACCAACTGGTTGGGACGAAGACGTTGATTATGTCTGAGTCATCTTTCTTCGAAAAGATTTCGGCTTACATAGCCGAAAATAAAAGGAAAGCGGCTCTTGAGGCCGAACTATCAAACATGGTTGTCGAAGCCACACAAAAAGAATCAGAAGTATCAGGCCCTGGGATACACTTTATTCCACAACCACTTGACGATACAATCCATGACGAACAGGTTCCAGGCAAAGAAGCAGACCAAAGATTAGACGCAATCTATGATAAAGAACCTTTGGGGTTCAAAAAGGATCCAATGGCACCAAATATAAAGATGTTAGCTTGGGACTCACTCGAAGAAGTAAATCTTGGAGACGAGAGTCAAAAAAGGGTGACATATATCAGCGCAAAATTGGAGCCAGCCCTAAAGTCAAAATTCATTATGTTACTAAAAGAAAATAAAGATTGCTTCGCCTGGGACTATGATGAGATGCCTGGTTTAGGGAGAGAATTGGTCGAATTGAGGTTGCCCATAAAAGAAGGGAAGAAGCCCTTCAAGAAAACTCCTACAAGATTCGCACCAGAAATCCTCTCGAAGATTAAACCAGAGGTCGAAAGACTTCTTCATTGAAAATTCATTAGGACCACGAGGTATGTCAAATGGATTGCTAATATTGTACCTGTTATTAAAAAGAATGGTTCTTTAAGGGTATGTATAGATTTTCGTGATCTAAATGCAGCGACCCCTAAAGATGAATATCCTATGCCCGTGGCAGAGATGTTAGTAGACTCAGCCGCAAGTTTCGAATATCTAAGTATGCTAGATGGATATTTATGATACAATCAAATTTTCATTGCAGAAGAAGATGTGTCCAAAACAGCTTTTCGTTGTCCTAGAGCCATAGGCACTTACAAGTGGGTTGTTATGCCTTTTGGTTTAAAAAATGCTGGGGCAACTTATCAGAGAGCAATGAACTCTATATTTCACGATTTTATAGAAACATTCATGCAGGTGTACATAGATGATATTGTTATAAAATCTATTTCAGATGACAGACATCTTGATCATCTTAACCAGTCATTCGAAAGAATGAGAAAACATGGCTTTAAGATGAATCCCCTTAAGTGTGCTTTCTTTGTGCAGGCTGGAGATTTTCTAGGCTTCGTAGTCCATAAGAAGGGAATAGAAATTAATCAGAATAAAACGAAGGCTATTATGGAAACAAAACCTCTATCCACGAAGAAAGAGTTGCAATCACTATTGGGAAAGATAAACTTCTTGAGAAGATTTATCTCTAATTTGAGTGGGCGTACGTAAGCTTTCTCTCCCTTACTTTGCCTGAAACAAGGAAGGTTCGAATGGCACGCTGAACATCAATAAGCTTTTGAGAAAATCAAGCAATATTTGATGCACCGACCCATCTTGTCCCCCCAAATGGAAAGAAGCATATGAGACTTTATATCTCAACTTCTGATACTACAATAGGTAGCATGTTAGCACAAGAAGATGAAAATGGCATCGAAAGAACCATTTATTATTTAAGTAGAGTACTCAATGATGCAGAGACTAGGTACAGTGCCATAGAAAAACTCTGCCTTTGTTTATATTTCTCTTGTATAAAACTCAAGTATTATATAAAGCCAGTTGATGTTTACGTTTCCTCTGATTTTGATGTTATTAAACACATGCTATCTAAACCAATATTGCATAGTCGAATTTGCAAATGGGCTTTGGCCCTTACTGAGTATTCTTTAATCTTTCAGCCTCTTAAGGCAATGAAGGGACAAGTTATATCAGATTTCATTGTAGATCATGTAGTGGTTGAGAAACCTCAACAATATGTTGATTTGAAACCTTGGAAGTTGTATTTCGATGGTTCAACACACAAATAGGGGAGTGGCGTCGGTATTCTTATAATTTCTCCTGAAGGAATTCCAACAAAGCTCAAGTATAAAATTGAAGGCCCTCTATGCTCCAACAATGAAGCTATGTACGAAGCATTACTTGCTGGACTTGAAGCCTTGTTGGAATTGGGGGCAACCAGAGTCGAAATTAAAGGAGATTCAGAATTAGTAATAAAGCAACTGACAAAAGAGTACAAATGCATCAAAGAGAATTTGATCATGTATTTTGTAATGACGAATAGGTTGCTCAAAAAATTCGAATACGTGGATTTGAAACACGTCTCAAGAGTAAACAATCAAGAAGCAATTGATTTGGCACAGTTAGCCTCGGGATAAAAAGTATCATAGGAAAAATTAGAAGAGTTGATCGAGGTAAGAGGAAAGGCAATGGCCACAAAATTGTCTCCAAGCGACCTAGAGAATTCACAATTAGGCTTCGCCAACGAAGAGGAATTCGAAGTATTAAATATAGACTCTTTAGCAGATACTGATTGGAGAAGTCCAATTGTTAACTACTTAAGAGATCCTTCGACAGATACGGACAGAAAAGTAAAATATAGAGCCTTATCATATTTCTTGATGGGAAATGAGTTTTTCAAGAAAACCCCTGAGGGGGTCCTATTAAAATGTCTTGGCGAAGCAGAGGCTTACTTGGCACTCTCGAACGTACACAGTGGGGCATGTGGTGCTCATCAAGCGGGACACAAAATGAATGGTTGTTGTTTCGTTATGGAATGTATTGGCCCACTATGCTAAAAGATTGCATAGAATTTCCCAAGGGTTGTCAGGAATGTCAGGAACACGCAAGTATTCAACATGCACCTGCAAACGAATTGAGCTCAATCATTAAACCATGGCCTTTCAGAGGTTGGGCACTAGATTTGATTGGAGAAATCCGTCCCACATCATCCAAAGGCCAAAGGTATATATTGGTAGGAATAGACTATTTCACAAAGTGGGTCGAAGCAATACCGCTAGCCAATGTGGACCAAGAGGTTGTGATCAAGTTTATTCAAAAACATATAGTGTATAGATTTGGAATCCTAGAAAGCATAACCACAGACCAGGGATCAGTGTTTACTGGTCGAAAGATGCAAGAGTTTGCGAAAGAGATGGGATTCAAGTTATTCACTTCCACACCTTATTATGCTCAAGCAAACGGACAAGTCGAAGCAGCTAATAAAGTAATAATTGGGCTGATAAATAAGCATGTAGGAAAGAAACCTAAGAATTGGCATAAGACTTTGGACCAGGCACTTTGGGCTTGTCGAACATCACCCAAAGATACTACACCATTCCAACTGACGTTTGGACATGATGCACTACTTCCAGTCGAAATATACTTCCAATCAGTCAGGATTCAAAGACAAGAGGAAATTCCCCCAAATGTATATTGGGAAATGATGATGAATGAATTAGTTGATCTTGACGAAGAGAGGCTTCGAGCATTGGAGATGATAAAAAGTAAAAAAGAAATGGTATCAAGAGCATATAACAAGAAGGTGAAAGGTAAAGTGTTTGTTAATAATGATTTAGTTTGGAAAGTTATTTTCCCTATAGATCGAAAGAACCAAGCTCTAGGAAAATGGTCTCCACACTGGAAAGGCCCTTTTCGAATTTTAAAGGTATTCTCAAATAATGCCTATGAGATAGAAGAACTGGCAGAAGATCGTAGGATCTTAAGAGTAAACGGAAAGTATCTGAAAAGATACAAGCCAGTTATGCACGAAGTAAAGATTGCAAAAACGTAGATATTAAAATATATGTCGTGGGCTAAAATGGTGAACGTTCGCCAAAATGGCTTTATCCTTAGACAAGACGTGTAATATAAAGTAAATAGAGAATTGAAGTTGAAATATATTTCATTACTGCAAGGAAACCGAGATACATGCGTTCAAAATAGGTTACAATATATGCAAACCTAAAACTACGATAAGTACTATTAAACAAAATAAGTACTAAAAATCAAAAGATAACCAAGTAAAAGTAAAGACCCACGATATCTGCAACACCCCTTCATTTAACTCTAAGCTGCAAATCCTCTAAGCTTAGCAAAGGCAGGCTTTCCGCCTGGAAAGAGTCAAAAGGTCCGTCCTTGCGCAACCTTCGTGCTACCCCTAGTTTGACAAACATATGAGACAGGAGTCTTCCGTAAGGAAGACAAAAGGGTTTGCCATGGCAAGAAACTGCAACAGCTTCGGTGAGATGTTTAAAGATCATCAGTGGAATGTTGATCTTCCGCTTCTGGAGAGCACAAAGCATGAACTCAAGGTCCCACACCATGATGCTTTCTTGATCCTCCTTTCGTGGGCGAAAGTTACCCACCAGAAGTTGATGCCAAACTCTGCATAGGAGTGCGTTGAAAGGACTGTTAGCGAAAATACTCGCTAAAACATCAGAGGTGCTCTTGGTAAAAGAGTCGTCGCAAACGATACCAGTATTATCACATCTCATCACTTCAGAAATAAGTGCTGGAGAAATGATAATGCGAGACCCGCAAACTCAGGAAACGATTGTGGTTTTTCCTTCTAGGTCCATTTGGATGGATGCAAACATCCAGAAATCAGCAAGCATGTTCGGATAGATAGGACCTTCTAAGATACCGAGATAGATCGTTAGGTTTTGGGTGGCAAACAGTTCATCCAGATCAATGTCATGTTGGTGAAACTCTTCAGCAGAAGGTTTAAACTCTTTTTGGATGGCAGAAATAATATTGTTATAAGTAAGAGGCATTATCGCTGCAAGACAGAGGTATGAGAAAGATGAAACCTTGATAAAAATGTGGAAGAGGATAAATAAATGATAAAAGTGGTAAGGTTTATATAGAGGGTGATTATCTTGAAGAGTGGTTACGCTCTGAAATCTCATTGGACCGTGTGTGGGATCCCCGAGCGAAGATATGGAGTCCGCCGTTTCTAGTCTTGGAAGTTGGAGTGTATTCATAGTGGAAACTGACACACGCACGTCTTAATTAGACGTTTTGGAAAAAGTGAAGTCATGATTAACTGACTGTTACGTTTAGTAGAATGGAAACATCAAGTCAAAAAACGAAGTGGCTACGAAGAGTAATCATATCAAGTGCATAAGCTATCGAGGTCATTATGATGGTTGAGAGAATAGATTTTGACAATTAAAAAAATTGTTAAAAGTGTCATTTGTGACATCGCATGGTAGAATATATGTATAGTAAAAAAACAAATAATATATATATATATATATATATTTATATATATATATATATATATTCATTAGCCAGTTCGATTACAAAAAGCAGGACAAATGAAAAAATGAAAAAGGCATTATGAAGACTATCATAATTAGTCAAAGTCTTCAGGGAGATTGTTTTTCATTGTAGAGTATTGAGAAGCCCATAAGGACAAGCGGCGTTCGATTGTGGCCTGTTGTTTCTTCAACTATTCGATCTCTGGCACCAATTTTTGGGCCGTTTCGATGTGTTGAATCCCCGTGTAGCAACCTGCCCTAAAAATTAAGCTTTTTAGAGTCGCCACCTATTCTACCAAGTGTTGGCTGAAGATTTCGCTTAGAAAGAATATCCTTTGAAGAGTTACAATTCGAAGGAAGATGGTTACTGATGACCATTTCTGAGATTAAAAATGGCTACTGATGGCCATGTTTCGAGAATGTTGGTTTGAGTTGGAGTAAAATATGGTTAGACTTGGAGCTAATTCGAAGAGGATTATCTTTAAAAGACTTAAAAGTTTTTGCGAAATATGTAAAGTACTGAGGCTGAACGTGTCTTCGTGGAATTCTCGACTCTGGTCACGTTGCCACGTGTCGAAAGAGGATTCAGGCGGGATGATTTGAATTTCGAAGTAGTTTGTGTAACCGCACAAAAACAGATGGCATCCCAAGGATTCTTATAGGCAACGTGGCATCAGATTAGTGTAGGACCGTTAGGGTCGAATTTAGTATAAATAAGGGTCTTGATGTTAGGATTCCGTGTGTTCATTTTGTACAAATCACTCACAAATCACTCAAGTATCAAGTGTTTGGAGAACGAGTTCGCTGAGAAATGTACGTATGACACCAACATCAATTTAAATACATTTGTATTTTCCTTTATTCAAGAATCTTTTCATTATTACTGCTTTCATTTAATTTCCGTTATTTGTCTTCCTGCATTTCTTTCATTCCGTCTAAACTTTCATTTCGAAGCACTTTACATTCCTGCATTTTACATTATTGCATGTTATATTTCTGCACTTTACTTTTTCTGCAATTTACATGCTTTTATTTATGTTTCCTCGAAAGTTATATTAATGTGTGTAACCAGTATTGTTTCAAGTGAACATTCATAAGATCGAATCACAAAACGAGTTTTCTCGAAGTCAGAACAGGCAAACATGAATCGAATCATTTCAAAAGACATTTGTTTGACTATGTCCTAGGATCAATCTAGTCGATCCTGCGAGTAACCAAAGTATATTTTATAGTTTGGAGGACTAGCGGTTGTTTACCGGAAATCACCGTAAACAAATTGGCATGCCCAGTGGGACAGTGTCAAATAGATTGTTATTAATTGATTGTTTTGTTTTGTCTAGAAAATATCAAGACCTTGTATGAACCTTAGGAACGGTAAATTAACCAACAGTGCACAACCGATTCCTAAACGAAGGTACAACAGAAAAATGGTCAATGCGGCCAGTGGAGGGGGAGCTCAAGATCCCCCACAAGGGTCAGGAACAGTAGCGACAAATTCTACGCACGTTTCGACTTCTACTCAAGAGGCACAGGCTATACCTGTTTCGACAGGATCTGAACCCATAGGTAGTTCCCAGGCGATGTCCGAAAATACTACAGGGACGACAGGGACTATACCAGTTTCGAGTTCGACCACCGCGCCTCCATTCATCAGCACAAGCGAGATACCACCTTTCTTGACAAACGCTGCAAGTCAGTTATTTTCCCCAGAACCATCATCCACCTTTGAAGGATGGAGACCCAACAATCCATATGGAATGCCATATTCATATATGACAGGATTACGAGGACAAGGGCCTACATACACTACAACTAACCCGACGGCATTTTCGCCGAATGTCAGTTCGATAGGTCGAAGCGCACAGAATACTGGTTTCTCTGCCCAAATACCCCCTTTCACTACAAATAGTCAGGCAGCATTTCGACAAGAAATGGATGCAAGTAACCATGATATGTTAGGAACCCTTGCTAAAGAATTGAGGTCGATTTTGAACCCATTAGCAACAAACATTGCCAGGACTAACCAGGATAATGTGGAAACTTTCCAGAAAATATCATCACAAATAAATCGAATGGCGGATTTTTTAGGAGTTCCACAAAATAGGCGAAGAAACAACCAATCAACCTATTAGGAGGGGGAACCCATTCTAGAACCAGTTCGAACCGCAATACAGCCACCTAGGCCAACACCAGTTGAACGAAACCAAGTGATAGATTTAGAAACTCGAGGTCAAACGACTAACGTTGGCCAACAAGCGGATGCCCAGCAACAGCCTAATCTAGTTGTAGTAAGAAGAAACGAACATCCTGACGAAGTGGTCCATAGGGTTAGGAGAGACAATTTGGCAACAGAGAACAATCTCACTGCCATGATAGAGAGAATAATGGCTAACAATGGCCTTAATACCGGGCTTCGACATCCAAATTACACATCCCCATTAGTAGAATATATCATGCAAACAGAGTTACCAAGGGGTACCAAAGTACCAAAATTCACTAAATTTTCAGGGGACACCAATGAGTCTACCGTGGAGCACATAGCCAGATATCTGACGGAAGCAGGGGATCTAGCAGGGAACGAAGATTTAAGGATTAAATACTTCCCTAGTTCGCTAACAAAAAATGCTTTTGTTTGGTTCACCAGAGATTATTCCATGAACAGTTTTACATGGGTCAAACCAAGATAAGTCTGAAAGAATTGGCTAGCATCAAGAGGAAGTTCACGGAGTCTATAGATGATTACTTAAACAGGTTCCGTTTGTTGAAATCAAGATGCTTCACGACTGTCCCAGAGCATGAATTAGTTGAAATGGCCGCAGGTGGCCTAGATTATTCAATTCGAAAGAAACTGGATACTCAATACCTAAGGGATATGGCCCAATTGGCAGACAGGGTTCGACAAGTCGAACGACTAAAAGCAGAAAAGGCCAGAGCAAGTAAAAATTATAAGAAGGAGAGAGTAGCATACGTCGATGCGGACGATGTTGATGGCGAACCTTTCGAAGATTCGTACAGCATGGAAGAGGTCGAAATAGATCTTGCTGAATTAAAAGAGGCGCCACCTTATTCTTGCAAATTGCTCACCCCTTCTAATGGAAAAAATCTAGTAGAGAATGATAAAAGCGATAGATTTCCTAAGAAAACCTATAGATTTGACGTCACTAAATGTGACGAAATATTTGACTTAATAGTAAAAGATGGCCAGATGATAGTACCTCCCAATTCAAAAATTCCTCCGTTAGAACAACGGAAGAAGCGAGGTTTTTGCAAATATCACGGTTTTTTAGGCCATAAAACTTCAAAATGTTTTCTTTTCAGGGATCTAATTCAGAATGCTATCAAGGATGGACGTCTGAAATTTGCTGACAAAACCAAGAAGCATATGAAGGTTGACGCAGATCCTTTGAGTGTGGCTGACACTAACTTGTGTGAACCACTTGACGTCAACATGGTGGAAGTATATGAAATTGATGCTGCTGAGTCGGAGATAATTTCAAGCGGAAAGCAGGCTACTGAATGCCTAAATGACAATTTGATCTTCAATACTGATGTTGAAGAATCCTTTGATGTTGAGATGACCGAAGATCTGAAAGGAAAAACAAGTGAGGCCACTGAAGACCTCAAAATGAAGCTTCAGCAGATACGAATTTCCGAGGCTCCTCCGGCAGTTGTTAACATGGTCAATGTTAGACGGCCTTTATCTGAAATAGAAGAACTAGAAAAGTGGCTGGTAAGGGAGAAAGGAAACATTGAGATTCCACCAAGAGGAAACAGTCTGAAGGATTATCTTTGGGATTGTCATGTGAAAAATGGTGGAAAAATGCTTATGTGCCCAAGATGTTCAGTTATGCTAAATCGAAGGGTTCAAGCCAATTTCGAGAGGGCCCTGCGAGAAAGAATGGAGCAGCCTTGGAGAGGAGGAAACTTACCGCTGAAGGTGTACCCAAGGACTGAAGAAAGCTTGGTGGGTTTCTTGGTCAGATGTCACAAAGATAACTCTGAGATTGCATTCTGCCCTAGGTGTGGAGCAGTTTATGATGAATTACTAGCGAGATCATTCGAAAGGGTGTATTTCTACATGGGTCGGGAAACTCAGGGACTTCGTCCTAACTTGTATGGGTTCGATAACAGGACCCCATCAAGGAGGCCTGACAGCCCACACCCTAAAGCTCGAAGGGTCACATTCAAAGTTCCTGCAGACATACCCAGGGATAGATGGATGCAAGCTGGTGCCAGAACCAACAAATGGCGAAGTTGGGACCAAGGAGGAAGAATTGCAATGGCATATAGGAAGCAATTCCAGACTTCCGATCGAGAGATGTACAGGTTGGAGAACTACAAAGGCAAAAATCCTATGTCTAGATCCCAATGGAGAAGGCACCTGAGGATGAAGAAGGCCCAAAGGGAATACAAACCAAGGAAGATTGGGGAATCAAGTAGCAAACAAATTCCAATGCAGGGGGCAAGGACCAATAAGCCTCCAGCAGAGCGTAAGTTGTTCGATTCTGAAAATGAGAAAGAAGAAGAAAAAATGCATTCCAACCCTTGGAAGGAAGACGATAGGATGACAAATGATTTCGACTCAGATGGAGTATCGTCTATAAACCTAAATTGCAATGTTGTGTCAGTACTCCCTCATGAGTTTAACCAAGAGACAGAAGTTGAAGATTGTGAGGAAGCTGATGAGGAAGAGATGGAAAGACACAGACCTGTGTGTTACTATGTGCTGAACAATGGGGCAGTCGAAGAGCAGAACGCTTTCTTCGAAAGGCCTGATGAAGGTATGAGGAATCTTTTGAAACCACTCTACATAAGAGCCAAGATTGAGAATGTTGGCATTAACAAAGTCTTAGTAGATGGGGGGGGGGGGGCAGCAGTGAACCTAATGCCCCAATACATGTTGAAGAAAATTGGTATGTTCGACACCGATATAAGACCACATAACATGGTTCTGTCCAACTATGAAGGCAAGATAGGGCAAACTTTAGGAGTAATTCAAGTGAATTTAACTGTGGGTTCCGTCACCAGGCCAACGATGTTCATGGTGATACCAGCAAAGTCTAATTACAATCTCTTGCTTGGAAGAGAGTGGATCCATGGAGTGGCGGCTGTGCCTTCGACGATGCATCAAAGACTAACCATTTGGAGAGAAGACGGCATAGTAGAAAACATCGAAGGAGATCAAAGTTACTACCTGGCTGAAGTCAATCAGGTCAATAAAACTAGTTTCGACAGGAATTTGGCGAACATAGGACCTTGCCATGCTGCTGAAGATATATACACTCCAAACAGAAATGCTTTATACTATCTGTCTTTACATCCTAATGGATTCCAATGGAATAGAGAGATAATGGACGGTCCAGAAGATACCCCACCAGAGGAGCATTTACCAACAATACGGCCAACAGGCTGGGATGACGACGTTGGTCATGTCTGAAGCATCTTTTTTCGAAAAGATTTCGGCTTATATAGCCGAGAACAAAAGAAACACGGCTCTCGAAGCCGGGTTATCACACATGACAGTCAGTACGGTTCAAAGAGAAGCAGAAACGAGGGATTCTGGAATACATCCTACCCCCCAATTCCTCGAAGATCCAGTTCAAGCCAAAGAAATCTCAGGAGAGGAGATGAGTCAAAGGCTGGATGCAATCTACGACGAAGAACCTTTTGGATTCGAGAAAGACCCAATGGGGGAAAATATCAAAATGTTAGCCCAAGACCCACTCGAAGAAGTAAATCTTGGAGATGAAGATCAAAAGAGGGTAACATACATCAGTGCGAAATTGGCGCCAACGCTGAAGTCAAAAGTCATCACGTTGTTGAAGGAGAACAAAGATTGCTTCGCATGGGATTACGACGAGATGCCTGGTTTAGGGCGAGATTTGGTCGAATTAAAGCTGCCCATAAAGGAAGGGAAAAATCCCATCAAGCAAACTCCTAGAAGGTTCGCACCAGAAATTCATTCGAAGATCAAAGCAGAGGTCGAAAGACTTTTACGATGCAAGTTCATCAGAACTACGAGGTATGTCGAATGGATTGCTAATATTGTGCCGGTTATTAAAAAGAATGGTTCATTAAGAGTATGCATAGATTTTCGTGATCTTAATGCAGCAACGCCTAAGGATGAATATCCCATGCCTGTGGCAGAAATGTTAGTAGATTCAGCCGCAGGCTTCGAATATCTCAGTATGTTGGATGGATATTCTGGGTATAACCAAATCTTCATTGGAGAAGAAGATGTGTCTAAAACAGCTTTTCATTTCCCAGGGGCCATAGGCACCTACGAATGGGTTGTAATGCCTTTTGGTCTAAAAAATGCTGGGGCAACTTATCAAATAGCAATGAATTCTATATTCCAAGATTTTATAGAACCTTTCATGCAAGTATACATAGATGACATTGTGGTGAAATCTGTTTCGGATAACAGTCATCTGGACCATCTGAGCCAATCATTCGAGAGAATGAGAAAACATGGCTTAAAGATGAACCCCCTTAAATGTGCTTTCTTTGTGCAGGCTGGAGATTTCTTGGGTTTCGTTGTCCACAAAAAGGGAATAGAAATTAATCAAAATAAAACAAAGGCTATTATGGAAACAAAGCCTCCATCCACGAAGAAAGAATTACAGTCTTTACTGGGAAAGATAAACTTCTTGAGAAGATTCATTTCTAACTTGAGTGGACGCACGCAAGCTTTTTCTCCTTTACTTCGACTAAAGCAAGGAAAGTTCGAATGGCGTGCTGAACATCAAGAAGCTTTCGAGAAGATCAAGCAATACTTGATGCATCCACCAATATTATCTCCCCCAAGTGGGAAGAAACACATGCGCCTGTATATTTCAGCGTCAGATAATACAATAGGTAGCATGTTAGCTCAAGAAGACGATAATGGCATCGAAAGAGCCATTTATTACTTAAGTAGAGTACTCAATGATGCAGAGACTAGGTATAGCGCAATAGAAAAACTCTGCCTTTGTCTATATTTCTCTTGTATCAAACTAAAGTATTATATAAAGCCAGTTGATGTTTATGTTTCGTCTCATTGTGATGTGATTAAACACATGCTATCAAAGCCTATATTGCATAGTCAAATTGGCAAGTGGGCGTTGGCCCTTACTGAGTAGTACTCTTTGATATTTCAACCCCTTAAAGCAATGAAAGGTCAGATCGTTTCAGATTTCATTGTTGACCATGCAGTGGTTGAGAACCATCAACAATATGTAGAATTGAAGCCTTGGAAGTTATACTTCGATGGTTCAACCTAGAGAGAAGGAACCGGCGTTGGAGTACTAATAATTTCTCCTGATGGAATTCCAACAAAGCTCAAGTACAAGATTGAAGGTCCCTTATGCTCCAACAACGAAGCTGAATACGAAGCATTGATTGCTGGACTTGAAGCTTTGTTAGAATTGGGGGCAACTAGAGTCGAAATTAAAGGAGACTCTGAACTAGTGATTAAGCAGTTGACGAAAGAATACAAGTGTATCAAAGAAAATTTGATCATGTATTTTGTCATAGCAAATAGGCTGCTCAAAAAATTCGAGTACGTGAATTTGAATCACGTTTCAAGGTTGAAAAATCAAGAAGCGAATGATTTGGCACAATTAGCTTCAAGATACAGGGTATCAAAAGAAAAACTAGAAGAACTGATCGAAGTAAGAGGCAAAGCAATGGCTACCAAACTCTCCCCAAGTGAATTGGAGAACTCACAATTAGGTTTTGCCAACAAAGAAGAGTTCGAAGTTTTGAATATAGACGCTTTAGCAGACACAGATTGGAGAAGTCCAATTGTGAACTATTTAAAAGATCCTTCGACAGACACGGAGAGAAAGGTAAAATATCGTGTTTTATCATACTTTTTAATGGGAAATGAATTATTTAAGAAAACTCTCGAAGGAGTTTTATTAAAGTGTCTGGGCGAAGCGGAAGCATATTTGGCTCTCTCAAATGTACATAGCGGAGCATGTGGTGCGCACCAAGCGGGGCACAAAATGAAATGGCTTTTGTTTCGATATGGAATGTATTGGCCTTCTATGTTGAAAGATTGCATAGAATTTGCAAAGGGTTGCCAAGAATGTCAAGAACATGCAGGTATTCAACATGCTCCTACAAACGAGTTAAGTTCAATAATAAAACCATGGCCTTTTAGAGATTGGGCATTAGACTTAATTGGAGAAATTCACCCTAAGTCTTCTAGAGGTCAAAGATATATTTTGGTAGGAATAGACTACTTCACAAAATGGGTCGAAGCGATACCACTTGCGAATGTGGATCAGGAGGCTGTGATTGAGTTTATTCAAAAACACATTATATACAGATTCGGAATCCCAGAAAGTATAACCACAGACCAAGGATCAGTATTCACTGGGCGAAAGATGCAAGATTTCGCCAAAGATATGGGGTTCAAGTTGTTTACCTCTACACCTTACTATGCTCAGGAAAATGGACAAGTCGAAGCAGCAAATAAGATAATAATTGGTCTTATAAAGAAACATGTAGGGAAAAAACCCAAGAATTGGCATAAAACTTTGGACCAAGCGCTTTGGGCTTGTCGAACATCGCCAAAAGAAGCTACAAACACAACGCCTTTCCAATTGACGTTTTGACACGATGCAGTGCTTCCAGTCGAAATTTACTTGCAATCAGTCAGGATCCAAAGACAAGTAGAAATACCTCCAAATACTTACTGGGAATTGATGATGAATGAATTAGTAGATTTGGACGAAGACAGACTTCGAGCATTGGAGATGATAAAAAGACAAAAAGAAAGGGTATCCAGAGCATACAATAAAAAGGTGAAAGGTAAAACGTCTATCAGTAATGACTTAGTTTGGAAAGCTATTTTACCTATAGATCGAAAGAATCAGGCGTTAGGTAAATGGTCCCCACATTGGGAAGGCCCTTTTTGAATCTTGAAAGTGTTCTCAAATAACGCTTATGAGATAGAAGAATTGGCATAAGATCGTAGGATTTTAAGGGTAAATGGGAAGTATCTGAAAAGATACAAACCAAGCATGCACGAAGTTAAAATTACAAAAACGTAGATATTCAAAGGATGCTACGTAGGCCAAAATGGTTGAGCAAGCACCAAAATGGCTTCATGTTCAAGAATGTTATATGGTAAGTAAAGTAAAACACAGACAAAGCAATATCAAAATACATTTCATTAAGATTGGGGAATACATTACATTTCTGGAAAGACTATGTTTCCATTAACAAAGGGACTACAAATGAAAAGAAATATACTAGAGGTTAATAAAAAAAGGCACTCAAAGGATTTTGGATAATAAAAAACTAAGGCCTATAACGCCTTCGTCAAAGCCTCAAACAAAGCACCCTCTAGTTAATCCTTTGCTCTAAACCCTGCAAGGATAGCAGGGGCAAGCTTTCTGCTTCGAAAATGTCTAGAGACCCCGAATTATGCATTCTTCTCACTATGCCCTTTTTAAGGAACATGTAGGACAAGAATCTTCCATAAGGAAGGCACGTGACCACACCTTGGCGAGAAGCAGCCATGGAAACAGCTTCGACACGCCCTTTGAAGATTAGCAATGGAAAGTTTATCTTCTTTCCCCGGAGGGCACAGAGTATAAACTCCAGATCCTCCATCATGATGCTGTCTAGGTTATGGCTTCGTGGGCGGAAGTTGCCCACCAAAAGCTGGTGCCAAATCTTGATGACTTTATTACTAAAGGGGTCCTTTTCCATGAGGGTCCTCAACATACGATAGGTGGTCATGTTAATGGTGTTGTCATCAAAAGCTTCTCCAAAATTTTCACATCTCAGCAAGTCAGAGATGGTGGAGGGTGTGATGGTAATGTGAGCCCTTCGAACCTCAGATACGATAGTGGTCCTCCCTTCCGGATCTATGCGCAGAGACACAAACATCCAGAAATCTGCTAACATGTTGGGATAATCAGATCCCTCCAGGATTTCAGGAGAGAACTGGAGATGTTGGTTAGCAAAGAGTGCGATGAAACTAATATGGTTTTCATCAAACTCTTCCTCAGAAAGTTTGAATTCTTTCTTGATACACGCTCTGATGGTATTGTAGGTTAAGGGTTGCGCCATTTGAGAAAGAAAAAAGATTTTGTTAAACTCTGTGTTTGAGAGGATACAAGAGGAAGAGAGCAAAATGTTGATAAGAGTTTAGGGAAAAGATGAAAAAGAAGTGGAAGGCTAACGCTTTATATAGAGTAAGTTGGCAATGAAACGACGGTTCACGTTTAAGTGTTTGATTGGACTGCGTTTGGTATTCCAAAGAGAAGTTATGGCCTCCGCCGTTTCCCACCTTGGAAGTTGAAAAGTAATCATGATTGAAAACTGATGCACGCACGTCTCAAATAGACGTTTTGAAAAAGGTGATGTCATCATTTAATGATGGTTACGGCTAAGGGAAGTGGAAACGTCAAGTCTAGGGTTAAGAGGCTGCGAAGGGTAATCATGTCACGTGGGTGCATTATTAAAAGCATTTTGATAATAAAGTGATTTTTTGGCAATTGTTAGGAACTGCTAAAACGTTACTCATGACAACTGCAAAATTAGATGTGCGAAAGATGAAATTGCATATAGATTTTGGAGGAAGTTCGATTACAAAATAAACTAAGTACGGAATACAAGAAGAATAGTCTAAGGTCCAAAGTAGTTAATTAAAATCTTTGGGAAGATTATCTTTTATCTTCGAATACTGAGTCTCCCATAAGGACATATGACGTTCGATCAATGTCTGTTGTCCTTTTAGTTCTTCGATCTCTGGCACTAGCTTTTGTGCCGTCTCGAAGTGTCGAATCCTCGACTGCGCCACTTCAGTTAATTTATCTTGATTGGCTTTTTGTATTTCTACCTGACGAGACTGGGCATCCTTTATCTTCCCTTTGAGTTGCTTAATTTCCTGTTTCCAGGATTTGATATTCGCCTCACAGTCTTCATATTCTTGTTGGTTCTTCGAACGCTCGAGCTTAAGGGTGTCAGCCTTCTTTGTTGCATTGTTAGCAGCTTCCCATGAAGAACTGTGAGAAGTCACTTTTGCTGTGAGTTGTCCGTCAATATCTCATTTTCGAAGGAGATTAGAATGGAGTTGTTCAATCAGAGAACTCAATAAAACAATTACTTCTGAGACTTCCACTGGAACAAGAAGTAAGTCCACTTTCTTCAGAAGGTTGTTTAGACCATAATATTTAGTGGAATCCTTGCTGAGAGCTTCGACGAGGTTGGTTTCAAAGAACCTCTCCCTTATCTGACGAAGGAGTTTAGGAATATCATCCTTGTCACCGGCACCTGCCAAGACATTAGAAGGGGTTCCAAGCCCAAGGGGCATAGCACTATCAACACTCATCATGGTCTTGAGGAAGCTCACAAGATCAGTTTTCTTGAGTTGCTCTAGTTCTGAGGGAGTAAGCATCGCAGGAGCCTGCTTCGAAGTAGTCATAGGAGTGACTGTAGTCCCAAGGTTCAAAGTTTCATGAGAACCAGGTGTAGGCAGTTGGGAAGTTTCTTCTGCAGCATCTTGTTCAGATATAGTGTCTTTGTTTCCAGTTGGTTGTCCAGCTGCGTTACCACTATTCGAACATTGCGGTTTCTCCTCCATATTTTCATCTTGATGAATGGGTGGAGACTCATCATTTGAATGGCTTTCTTCAGCAGACGCAGTCGGAATGATAGTTGCAAGAGGTTGAGTGTCTTCGAGAACGGGAGAAAGCACATGAGATTTGTGTTGAGAAACACCTACGATGGACAGTTAGAATCGATCAAAACAGAAAAGGGGCAGAAAGTTCATCTGTCATTCGAAAGAGCAGACATTTACCTCGAAGGTTGTCAAGGTCAATGTTTAAACGTGAGGCTTTGAGATCAGAAGTAGTGGTACCAGCATCATCCTGCATTGACAAGGTAAAATGTGAACTTAATCATTAAAATTAGAATGTAAAGAAATGAATAAATTATGAAACCCAAATACCTTGGTTAGAATGTTGTCTGGGCTTGAGTTATGACTCTCCACAATGGGGATAGTACTAGCAGCCTTCAAGGGTGAGTCCTCAGAAGATACCTTGTCACTCGAAGAAGTGAGCTTCGAAGTCCCAGATCCCTTTCCTTTGGCTGAAGGGGTGGCAGCTTTCTGTCTTTTCTTTATCGCTTGTCTGGTGCGAGGAGGAGATTTATCTTCATCGTCCGAATCGGCTGTTTGAGGAAATTTTCGCTTCGAAGACGTTGGAGGTTTCGAGCTCTGAAGTACATATTAAAACCAAGTGAATAATATTCATAAAGTTTCACATGTTAGAATATGAGAGTATGTATGTACCGTGGGTTTCTTGCCAGTGGTGACAGAATCACTCCCACTCGCCTTGGTGTTCCTTGAAGTTCCAGAACCTTTCTGTACAGGGGCTTCCTTGATTTGTTTCTTTCGAGTAACAGCTGTGAACAAAATATAAATCAGTATTTCAATGAAAAAAGGAAAAGTTAGTCGAAGGATTGTCTAAACCCCAACCTTCAGGTATTGGAGTCAAAATGCGAACGTGCTCAATATCTATATAAAGATATCCTTTGAAAGTATCCAAGGTATGCTTAGTCGGGACCACTCGTTCAGCGCGTTTTTTAGATTCTTCCTGAAGAATTTTTATGAGATTCCCACACACAAACTAGTCTGGAAAAGGAGGGCTTAAGGCCATCCCAAAATCAGCACTAGGTAGTGGAGGAAATTTTGGAGGATGAAGTTCAAAAGCCACTTTATAACGTAGTTCAGGTCGAACAGACGTAGGCAATTTCAACTTATCCAGTTTACAAGAAAACTTTTCACGTAAAGTGACCGCAGCTTCACGAACGGTCTGACTAAGGTCATCAGGCCTGTAGATAGTTTCAAAGAACTTTTGAAATGCTTGGATTTATTTAATATGAGTCGAAGTACCTTTATGGAAATTCTCCTGCACATCAGCAAAAGCTTCAGTTATTTCCCGAGTAAGGCTTTCAGCATCGAAGATTTGTGTAGAATAATATTCTGTCCACCATTGATGAAAATATATGGTAGAGTAAAAAGCAGGTTCGAAGGAAACGGGAGACAAAGTGGTGATGCCAACATATCGGGAGATTTTTGATTCATATTCATCTTCTGCCAGATGCGAAGTGTGTAGACACATGTGATTCCTTTTGTCATATAAACACTTTGGTTTGAGTTGAACCAGCCCAAATTGTCTTGAAACCAGATTTGGTTGATAGCAAAGGAGACAGCTGTAGCAACCTGCCTAAAAATTAACCTTTAGAGTCGCCACCTATTCTACCAAGGCGAACAGGAAACCTTGTGCAGTTAAGAGATCGGGGTAAGATACTATATTCAGGTCAAGGGAAGGTGTTAGGCACCCTCAACCCTTTCCCAAGGTTTGTATCTAAGGTTAAGGCTTATGGCTAAAATATTTAGGATAATAGCTAAAGAAGTGAAAAGGGCAAAATTGAGATTGGACTGAATTGAGATTTTAGGGAGGGGGACTCGCCTTGGTTATCCAAGTGCCTACGTATCTCCTTAAGGAGAATCAGAGTCTACGTAGTTCGGGGAAGGGTTGTACGCCCTTAGAGTTGAAATTTGATTTGAGATGGTTTTAGAGGCTTTTTGAATGGCCTATCGCAGTTTTGAAGAAGGATGAAAATCCGTAGTTTGATATTGAGGTTTTGAAAGGTTTGAAAAGTGTTTTGAGGTTTGGGCGTACAACCCTGATTTAATCTTGCACTATTAACCGCAACGATCAATAGATTCGATCGCCATAGTTAACAGATTTGAAATTGTATCGTTACCAATTTTAATCAATTGATCTGATATTACTAATAACAAATAAGAATATTTTTTAGACATTTTAATGAATTTAGTTTGTATCGTTACTCCTCGTAATTGATTGATTCGATTAAAAAGAATAACGAATTAAGGTACGAAAATTAAAATAAGTTAATCATCGCAACTAATAAAATAGTTGAAACCATTTAACTAAATAGAAATTAATTACATTTTAATTAAATAAACATTTTAATTAAAATTATTATTGCCCATCGCGATTAATCGATTTAATCGGAACGAACAACAAATTGGATTTTTAATATCAATATCATATATTAATTTATTTATAAAAATAATTTTTATATGAATAATATATTAAAAGAATTAATTAAAACAAATAACTTAATTAAAATTATTTTAGTTTATTAGGATTAGGATTCAATGTGGCAGGCTGGAAGGACTATGGTATAAGGACCAATTTCTGGAGCATGGGATATAAGTTAGTGATGAATTAAGGGGTTAGATCTAAGGACGCATGGTACACCCTAAGGCTACAGGCGCATATGATCAGAGATTGGAAATTCAGAAAAAATATGTAAAGGGCCAGGGATCGAACCCAGGACCCTAGAGTGACCACCACGCGCACCTTACCACTTCAACTAACTCAGTTAGTTGTTCATAGCATGGGTAACAAAGAAAATATACGGTCGTTGCCAGCTAGCCAAAAAATAGGCGCGCAAAATACAAATAGACCATCCGTATCGTGCCACCTCATCGTCTCCTTCATTAGAAACCTGCAAATGTTCTTTTACAGCGCTTGTACAAGCAAGCTGTAAAAAACTTGTATCTATTACACCTACCTATCACAAAACCACCCAAACACACGCCAAAATCCAAATTAAGGCCACGGTTAGCTTTGTCTTGGCCAGACGAATTCAATTGCCTCTGTTTCAAACCTTAATTCGCACCAAATCACATAACCCTAAAATTCTTATCACGAACCCTAATACGGCAATCACACGCAAACACACACAAAAACTCAATTAAACAACCAGAATCAGTCAACACATCATCCTAAGCAATAATATACCAACAAAATTCCATAAACATGCGTGATTCGTCATACCCGACCTCAAGTTTTTCGTGACATACCTTGGCTTTAATGGAGGTTATCTGGGGGTGTTGATGCTATGCTAATGTCCAATCACCTTCAGAATTCCACGAGCAAGCTATTGCAACCTTCAAATCTTGTTGAAACACCTTAATTCTTTGAAACCGAATTCAAGCCTCTTGGAGAATTTTGAGTTCTTGGATATGTCTCTCTGCACCGAATGTTCAACCCCTATTCCATTGCTTTGTGTTGTATACTTATAGGAGAACAAAATTAGGTCAACAAATAGAGCCCAAAGTCCTTGCATCCAATATTGCCATGTTTGAGAAAATTCACTTTATTCTTGAATGAAAACTTGCTATGTTTGGACCAATATTGTATCAATCTTTCTCAATCCCATTATCACGAAAATTGTATTATATTTTGCCATTAATATTGATTGGAATCAATCAAAATATCTCCCTTACCAAAATATTTGATTTTTATCTTAATTAAATCATTAAAATGAAATAAAAAATCATATTAAATCAGATAAAATGTTTAATTTCGTGGCATATGATTTTGGGCATGCTAATGACTTGTGGACCAAGATTGCATCATAATACCATAGGCTCATTTGCAAAATTTTCCAATTTGAACCTTCTTATTTCACATTTTGCCTCCAAAAATTGCTCAACTTTGATCAAGCGTATCTCACTCAATTTTTAAGTTATGAGGGAGTTCTAGGACTTTTTGGAAACCTTAGAATGTCCTCTATGAGCCCCTTTGGAACATATTTTTCATTTGGAGCTTTTATCTTGATCATATCCTCTCTGACAAAAAACTGCTTTTGAAGGATGCCTGAAAATGACCTGTAATCTTTTGCATCACACCTCTCAAATGAAGCATTTCTGGCCTTGGCTTGTGAGAGACAAAGTTGTAGAAAATCCAATTTCCTTCAAAATAGGCTTTGATTGGGGCATTTTTGATGTTCCATGTGAAAGTTATGCCCAGTCAAAGTTGGGTTGACTTTCTCCTAAAGAAAACCCTAATTTGAACCTTTTTGTATTTGTTCATCTCTGAGTTTCTATTGATGGATCATGATCAACCTTTGATCAAATGATGGATATACTCTCACACACTTGATGTTGGCCAAACTTGGGAGATTTTGACTGTGCTTTGATTATGTTTGACTTTTAGGTCAAACCAGTTGACTGTGAATCTTTTGAGCTGTTTGAACAAGTGACCTTTGGAATTGGGCCTTGACTTTTATCATAGAGGTATCTTAGATCATGATGGGCCATGGAGAACTTCATTAGAGACCTTGTTTTGCTAGTTCCCTCAGGAGAATACCAAACCCTAGCTTTAGGAGGCTCTTGCTCAGGAGATTGACTGGATGAATCTCTTGAACTTTGAATCATTGTGAATGGAATATGGAAGGAAAATTTTGGGGTATGACAGCTGCCCATGTTCATTCTTCTTAAACCTGAAGAGGTAGATTGGCTTGTTCCCCTATCGTGATCTGATGGTGGAAGAGGATTGAACACTAGAATACCCATAAATTTGCGATTGCCGGTGTAGGAAACAATTTTTTGAGATGGGATTAAAGATGCCATCCAGTTGCTTGACAAGATACTTGTATAAAGCATATGCTTCTCAGACATGGATCATTTGATTACATCTGAGGAGATGTGAAGTAACGTCTTACATAAGACTACCTGAAGAGGTTCCTGAATAGGGTATACCCAAGGTTGATGCGAAGAAGCTTAGGCTTTGAACAATGCTTAGGAAGAATGTCTTGGAGAAGACTAACTAAGGAGTTCTTTAGAAGAACTAGGCATGTCTTAGAAAAGATTGGATAAACATTTTAAGAAGGCTACCTAGAAAGGCATGATATGTCTTAAATAAGACTCACCTAGAAAGGCTCCTAAAAAGATATGAAACATCTTAAACAAGACTCACCTAGAGAGGTTTTTTTTTTTTTAGAAAGGATATGGAATGTCTTAAACAAGATTAACCTAAAGGAGTTCCTGGAAGGGATATGAAAGCGTCTTAAACAAGATTTAACCTAGAAAGGTTCCTGGGAATGGTACAATATGCCTTAAACAAGACTATAAGGTTAACTTAGATATGTCTCAAACAAGACTGACCTAGAAAGGCTTTTGAGAGGATGAGGAAGGATTGGATACATGTTTTTTTTAAAGATATTATCTAGAAAGGTATGATATGTCTTAAACAAGACTAACCTAGAAAAGTTTTTTTTTTAAAGGATGTGATACGTCTTACACAAGACTTACCTGGAGAGGCTCTTAGACAGGATACGCGATACCTTAAATAAGACTTACCTAGAAAGGTTCCTAGACAGGATACGATACGTTTTAAACAAAACTACCAAGAAAGGTTCCTATAAAGGGTGCGATACGTTTTAAACAAAACTACCTAGAAAGGTTCCCATAAAGGGCACGATACGTTTTAAACAAAACTACCTTGAAAGGCTCCTGTAAAGGGCACTATATGTTTTAGACAAAAATTACCTGGAAAGGTTCCTAGACAGGACACGATACGTTTTAAACAAAACTACCTAGAAAGGTTCCTATAAAGGACATGAAACGTTTTAAACAAAACTACCTCGAAAGGTTCCTATAAAGGCCGTGAGACGTTTTAAACAAAACTACCTAGAAAGGTTCCTATAAAGGCTATGAAACATTTTAAACAAAACTACCCAGAAAGGTTAGGATATGTCTTAAACAAGACTGCTTGGGAATGTTGTTAACCGTTTTGGACAAGACTACCTGGAAAGGTAAGAAATTCTTTGATTGCTTCTGGATTGTCTTTGAAGAAAGACTCGGAATGAGGTATTAGAATTGTGTCTATTAAGATTGAGTCGTCGATACGATCGTATTTGTACTGTAATTGGATGATAACATCCTTTTGATTATGAAGTGACCTAAAAAGGCAGTGTTAGTTTTATGCAATGTCATGATGATGTATGTGTCATGTAATGAGATTCTCCAAATAAATGAGAATTATGTATGTATGACGATCCTACATTGCAGGTCGTAGATAATACAGGCGTGGGAAGACCAATTATGCAACAATGCTTCTAGTGTGATTTCCCCAATATCAGAAATTTTGAGAGACATGCCCCTTGATCTGAAGGAGGGATCTTTAGAGGGAACTCAAGTTTCACCATGTCTTGCCTGATATGTACTGCCCCAGTATTTGAATTCTTGAAAGATATGCCCCTAGTCAATAGGATTCTTGATTGTATGCCCCTGCTTTAGGAAAACCCTCTGGACGTGGTTTCCCCATTCAAGAGTCTTTATCAGAAATGATCGCCTTTGGTTAGACCAACCTCGAGGTACCCTTGATGCTAATTATTGATTTGAATGTGCAGCAGATGCTTTTCAGAGTGAGTCATGCGTTTCGGTCGCATTCGACGGACAGTGATTTGCTGAGTACTCAGAATGAGATGATGTTTTCTATAAGATTACCTGAAGAGGTCCTTGGAAAGAATGGGAAGTTGTCTTAAACAAGACTGTGCTTTAAACAAAGCTCAAAGGGACATGTTTGTGAAGAGGGTCAAAAAGATTCCTATAGAGGATAGAGACTGTTTTTGTGGCGTTTTAAACAAAACTTAGGAAAAGACATCTTGAAGAAGATTAACCTAGAAAGGATAGGAGACTGTCTTATAGAAGATTCTGTACTTTAGACAAAGTTTGACAAGGTTCTTGGAAGCATAAGAGAAATTCGAACGTGTTTTAAGAAAGATTAACTAAAAAGGTTAAGAAATGTCTTACAGAAGACTACCTAGAAAGGTTCTTAGAAAGGAATACGTCTTGGAGAAGACTATCTGAAAAGATTCGAAAATAGAAAGGACGAGAAGATGTGTCTTAAAGAAGACTTTCTGAACACGGCTCCTAGAAAGGATAAGAGATTTTTGAACCTGTCTTGAATAAGACTACCTGAAGAGGTTAAGAGATGTACTCAACGAAAAACTACCTAGAAAGGCTGAGAGTGAAATTGACACCATCTGATACTGAGCGACCTTTGCAACGTGCCCCCCAGGTAATGGGCTTGCCCCATGGGCCATTCAGCGTCTTTGAGAGATTCTATGGATCTTGATTAGATTTGTCCCATGTAAATGGTATAATGACGAGTCATGCCATGTGTACACATTAGCCATCCCAGTCATCCGTAAGAGATGTTTCTTCTTTTGACAAGCTTTTAAAGCTACTTCGTCAGTCAGTAGGATTTTTAGCCATTTAACCTTGCCCCATGCAACTTCTCCCTGATGTTTAAACATTTGAATCCACATAGACAAGTGTACTTTATAATGAAATTCATAAGATGCGAATGCATATGTCTGTCTTGAAAGTTTAAAAACATTTTTTTGAATAAAACGAAGTTTTTTTTGTAAGAAAGTGATATCAACTCAAGAGTTATAGTAGACCTCAAGGAGTCGGGATACCTTTGGTAATGATATGCTTTCGAACTAACCATGCTTCAGTTAGGACTTTTAAGGGTTGTAACGTGGCCTGGTTCACGGTTTTAAGAAACAAGGATAGTGGCTCAAAATTTATTTGTACCCATCCCCATCTTCGTGATGTCCTCTGGTCCTATGCTCAGTTAGCTATGTGTTTAAGCTCCAAAAGACTTTGGGAATACTGATGTTTATGATGGTTTAAAAAATCCAAGGCTTATTTGCAAAGGCAGTCATCCTCCTTTCTTGTAACATTTTCCTTTTGTCGAGGGTATGTAGTGACCTCCTTTCGACTTCGCTATCCCTAATTTTTGCCTGAACTGTTCGTTTTAAAACTACAGTCAGCGGGATGCCCCAATTTTGCCTAAGTATCCTTAATAGGTTTTGACTTAGCAGGCCTTTATATTGCTTTCTTTTTTCTTTGCGGACATTGACTGCCGGACTTAATGATGACGGAGAACCATCGGTGGTTATGTTCAAAGGAACAGTTTGGAATAATTAAGTTAACTAAGAAGCTACCCTACTCCAGGTCATGTATTAAGGGTTTTATTTTATATGAAGGAAAACTCCTACTTCTTTAGGCTCAAAGGGGTTGACGAGGGATTAACATCCTTATATCTCCATTATTTGGGAATTGAAACAATACCTGTACATCGTCAACACGGTCTGTTCGAAAGCATAATGTATGAAATTGTGGTATCGTTTTCGTCATTCTCCCTCTAAAGGTGTACGGTTTTAACGAGAGTTGAATATCACAAAGAAGAAAACCAAGTAAAAACATAGTTTTAAATATAGTGAGAACACTAGGAATAAATCAAGACAAACGTAAGCAATGCATTAATGATTATTGTAAAGTACATAGCATATGTCGTAAGACTAATGTTTAAACAAACGGAAAGAAATTGGGAATGAAAACAAAACTAATGGTCTAAGAAATCCTCCTTCTAGCCACCTATGGCATTAGACTTGTGAGGATCTTCGAACTCAATGAGCCCTTCTTCAATCAAATCTTGGATTTTGTGCTTTAACGGCCCACAATCCTCTGTATCATGACCAGGACTATCTGAGTGATAAGCGCACCTAGCATGATGCTTATACCCAGGAGCGGGGTTAACTGGAGCTGAGTATGGAGGTAGCAGAGTTACCAAGTTCTGAATGAGCAAACGTTGCAAAGCTTGAGACAGTGGCATGTACAACGGGGTGAATGATCGTTTTGGTTTGGACCTCCAGGTGCGTTGGCCACCCTGTTGCTTTTGCTGATCCCTTTGCTGTAATACTGGGGTTTGATTACCCATGATTGCACCCACAGTGTTGGATTCCTTTTTTCCGTCATATGACTTCTTTGTGTGATAGGAACCTGAGGGTGCCCCTTGTATCTTCCCATTTTTTATTCCATCTTCAATTCTCTCACCAATGACTACCAAGTCTGAGAACCCTGAAGATATGCTTCCGACCATCTTGTCGTAGTATGGTCCTTGCAAAGTGCTCATAAATATGTCCACCAGTTCTTTTTCCATCAGGGGAGGTTGGACTCGAGAAGCCATTTCTCTCCACCTTTGGGCATACTCCTTGAATGATTCATCCTTCTTCTGTGAATTGATAACGTTTAGCGAACATCATTATGAATGCTAGGAAGGTTTCACGAAGTTTGCCACTTTCTTCCTTTGGAGTTAGGTAAGCCAATCTAGTTCCTTCCACTGTTCGATTCTTTATAATTTCACTTCCTTCATCCACAACACTTTTATATGGGAGGTGAGCCTCAAAAGTGGCATTAAACCATAGTTGCAGCAACCAAAAAGGACTAACGAAAAGAAGAGATCCTGTTTTGTAGTTCTTGACAAGGTCCGTTGCTTCACCAAGATTCTCATAAAGAAATCCTAGAATTAACTGGCTTAGGTGTAACTTTTTCCCAGCATTTAGCTGGTTAGCCATGCAAAGGTATCTTTTTGCTACTTGTATGGACCTAGAGCAAAAGACGCATCTCGAGAGCCAAAGTGCTAGAAATGCTATGTGTTCTTCGTCAGAAACGTCTGGGTCCGTTTCGTTGTGGTATTGTTGAATGAAGGCAGTATAAGTGACAGTTGCTTCGTTAAATTGAATGGTGTCAGTATCCATGAAATTGGGGTTGAAGGTTTCTCCAGTTGGTCGAAGCCCTGTGATAGCAGCTACGTCGAAGAGGGTAGGGGTAACCATCCCGCATGGAAGGTGAAAGGTATTGTGAGAAGCATCCCAGAAGTAAACTGACGCTACTAACATGGTTTGTGTCGCTACCGCGAAAATTAACAGAATCGCCACTAACATATTTATCTTGAAAAGGAAGGGAATGCCAGCAAACCACAAAACAAAACAACGGTCTCACGACCAGAGAAAAGGTAAGGGAGTCGGCTACGCGAGGGGAAGGTATTAGCACCCCTCGCGCCCATCGTACTCGATGGTATCCACGCTAGTGTCTAAATCTATGGGTGTGTAACAAATCTAAGCTAATCTGGACTAAAATGAATGCAGAATATAGGGAAAAGAAAGGATTGTGCTCGCACGGGCCCTACCCCGCTGTCTACGTATCCGTTTTGCGGAATCAGAAGTATCGTAGCTCGGCTAACTAATTTTTGTTTGTTTTGTGTTTTTTTAGGTGAACGAGTTACATTCACACTCCGCTGCTCGACCTTTGGAGATTTATGCTTGGGAATGGAGCGGAAATAACAAGCTCTTAAGAAAAGAAAATCAAAGAGTGTGGTTTGTGTTTTAAAGAATGCATGAGGAAGACCTAAGCTAAGGGGGAAAGCTTGCTACCTAATGTTATCATACAAAGGGTACAAGTCTAAACTAAACTAGCAACCTGCGAGGGAAAAAGGCGAAAGCAAACAATAATATCACACAAACGAGCTCCGCTCGTGAAGCAAACAAAACGAACGGTACTGACCGAATGGTAGAAAAGCGGTCCCGCCATAGCCAAGGGGAGCAACTCAACCCAAGTCAACCAAGCATTAGACCTCGCGAAAATGATCGGGCCGTAGACAAGAGGAGCGGGTCCCTCTCAGTAACCAAGCCGTCACGGATCAGAAAGGAAAACGGTGCGTGCGTACACCGAGCATCAACATCGAGCGACGCGAGCTATAGGAAAGGCGGGGGTCCGGCTACATGAACCCTTTTCCTGACATACTCGATAACAAGATCTTGTGCAAGTTCGGAAGCGAGCAACGCGTAGCGTGCGCATACCGAACGGACTCGATGAGACTAGGCAGGGGTTGATTACTAACCCTTTCCGCGTGCCTTCCATGAGGACTTAACGGAGTGCCATATAGGACTTATTACACCGTGACTCCCTGCCGCAAAGCATAAATATAAACACACCAACAAAAACAGAGCCTCTTTCGAGGGCTTGGCCAGATGCATGTCTAGGTCCTACTTCTCATGTTATTGAATGATGCGAGAAAGCGATAAAGTGCGAGAAAAATAAAATGAAACGGAATCAATACCAAACGGATGATGATCCGTAAACTAAAGCGAAGAGAGCAAGTAACTAAGAATCCCGCGAGCGAGCTAGCAAAGCAAAAGCAAATGGTCAGCACACCGATTAGCCATGAAAGCACACAAAGGTCGACATGCGCATCGAGTACAATCACAATACACCTGGAAGAGGAACAAGCAAACCAAACAAGCAAGTATAAAGTAATAGGAACGTGTCTCCCAGATGAGAACACGATACAAGTGAATAGGAATCGTATTCCGCGAGTAAAGTGGAACACTCAAGCAATAAGCGCCATTCGGTGACTATCCAAGAGCCTTGCACACTAGCACACAAGTTAGAGATAACAAACATCGCAATTGGAATTGCGTTATTACTATAAAGCGAAAAGAAACGGACAGGTAATGTACACACGGAATGAATAATGAAACATCAAAGAGAAATCAAACATGGATGATCTACAAATTATTGAAAACTAAGCATCTAGTAGGATAGTACATCTCATAAGCTTTCCGTCGATATAAAGAACGTGCAAATCAGAGCTACGAGTAAAAAGTTATGCAAGATTGAAGTTAGAAAAGAAAACATAAAAATTACACACAGGAACCGGTTCCTTCATAGGACAACCCGGTTCCTAGTACTAAAAACCAGAGGCAGAAAACTGGGAATCGGTTGCCACCTAGGGACAACCCAGTTCCTGGTACTAAATCACAGAAGCAAGCACATTTCAAATTACTGGGAACCGGTTCCCACCTAGGGACAACCCGGTTCCTAACACACAAATCAAAGGACAAAAATAACACAGGAACCGGTTCCCCCTAGGGACAACCCGGTTCATGGTACTAAAATGCAGAGAATCAACAATTTTGGATTGAGTGGGAACCGGTTCCCGCCTGGGACAACCCGGTTCCTGACGTAGCAAAACCAGTTTTTAAGCATTTTTAAGGCCTCGGAGCCATTCACACTCAATCCAAAACCGTTCCGACTCGAAATCAAAGCGAACAAACGTTGAATATTCATGCTATACGTAAATCCGCAAATCGAATGAGTCACATATCAACAATTATGCTAAGTGCGACTCGTCGAGCAAGGCAAATATCAATCGAAAGTGTAACACATGCATTTATACAAACACATTGAGTACGTCGCAAACAACACAAATGAACTTCAACAATTATGCACACAAAATCAACGAATCAAGGATTCAAACATGAGCATCACAATTCATCATCAACTGCTATCAATTACATGCAATGAACATTAAATCTAAACACAAATCACATGATCATTATCAATTCAAGCAAAAATGAACAAATTCACCGATCAATCATCATCAATCAAGAACAAGAGGTGGATCTAGATTCGAATTCACACAATAATCAACAATTAAGCACTTAATTCAAGATCCGAGAGCTTACCGGATGAAGATCTAACCGAAGTGCGAACACGAACTCGATATGAACGCGAACACGACACGAACGCGAACACAACTCGAAAGCGAAATCCGAAGTGAGAGAGAGGTAGAGGCGCGCAAGATTTGAGGAAAGAGCGAAGAAAATCAAACTTCGAATCTTAATTCTTCAATCCATGTTCTTGATCTTGATGAAGATTGATGAGTTTTTGATGAAAGTTTTATGTAATTTGTGGTTTTGATTCAAGAGAATTGAGAGAGAATTGAGAGAAAGTGTTTTTGATCTTTTTGGTAAATTGAAATTATCCGAGTCCTCCCTTGATTTGTGAAGAGCAAAATGTTTATATATTGTCAACGCGAAATATCCAAATTGCCCTCGGTGCATCTTATTTTGGCTCGTCTTTCAAGGAAACTCGGTTCGGCTCTGAATTCTGGAAAGAAACCAATGCCACTGTGAAGATGACCAAATTTGTGACTCATCGCCGCGAGAATCACCTCAATCCGATCAGCGATGAAGAAAATACGCCCGTTTGAGTGACGAGAAACATCATTTCATCTGGCGCGACTGTGCAGAATTTTGTGAGTACCGCTCAAAGAACTCGATAAAACCCTATCTTCGGCTCAAAATCTGAACAGGCATGTGTGACGAAGAATCGAAGCTAACGATATTCCGAGAGAATTCCACCAGAAGGGACTTCATACGATAAAAATCAAAGGAGTTATGAATTTTCGAACTCGGCGCGACATACTCGAAAACACACTTTTTACCGAAACAACGCAATGATTCTTAAAATTTTGGGAATTTTCCGTGCATAAATGGCCTTCGGTCCGAACATATGAAATCTTGATAATGATGGTACGGAGCTCCAGTTAAATTTTCAAGCAAATCCGACGAGCGGATTGTGAGATATGAATTTTCCGAGGCCCGAAACCCTACATTCAGCACCGTTTTTCACTGCGAAATCTCAAATAATTTGCAAATATGGCGACCTTCCTCAAAGAATTGGCTTCCAAGCCGAACACGAAAGTTGTAGATATCGTCGAAACGGTTGGGTTCCCGCGAGAACTTAGCTCATATCACCTTCCAAATAGGACTTGTGAATTTTCTCGTATTTCCACTGTTTAAACCATTTTTCACACCTTTCTTCTTAAACCCATGAAAACTCTTTATTATTTTTCTTTAATTTTTGAATGACGAAATAAATGTCGTTAATAACTTATAGCTCAAATAAAGAGGGCAAATTTTGGGGTGCAACAGTTTGGTTACATTCTAAACCTATTTTAGATAACTGGATTAAATCATAAATCCCTAGTTGTTTCCAGAAAGACGCTTTTTGTTTTTCTACCTTCGTTAGCCAAGCATAATACAGTTCAGGATCCTTTGCTAAAGGGATTGACCTAAAGACTTTCACAAAATTGGTTACATAGTTTAACCTAATTTTCTCTAAGACCAAAGGAGTTTCAGTTGAGTTCTCTTTTGGGCTATCAAGGTTAGCTGAGACTGGGTGACCTTCATCATCTTTCTTATTCTTGCTAACTAAGGGCCTAGTTTTATAATAAGCAGGGAAGAATTTACTCAAAGAGGGGTTATTTCCTCCTGGTAACGGACCCATGAAAGCATGAGTTTTTCCAGAAAGTTCAAAAGGGATGATTACCTGAGAAGCGTAGATAGCACGCGCCTCTACGTCATTTGGGTCTGGAATGTGTTCTTGATTCTTTATCTGTGTAGGACGTTGAAATTTTTGAATGGATTGAAGAGCATTTGAAGAAGACGCCATGAGTGAATTTGATTTGAGAAATAGGTTAAACGAGGCCAAAGAAGATTTTTCTCTTCTGTGTTGAGGATAAAGAAAATAGAAGTGGAAGTTATGCGAGGGTAGAAGTTCAAGTATTTAAAGGTTTAACGGAAACCCTTTCAAATCTTTTGGGTAAAAGTCAAAGACACGCGGCAGATGTTGATTTAATCCAACGGCGGTCGAATAATTATTAGCCTTACTCCTAGTATATAGGAGTAATGATCACGAGGTAATGACAGAACGTGGGAATGTAAGTTCTGAGAGGACATCTTTGAAAATGACAAGACGTTTTGAAAGTGGAGCCATAAATGATTATGACGTTAGTCAGTTGTCTTGGAACTCTCAGAAGTGAGTAAAACAAAATCTCATTATAACAAAAAACGCCTATTTCTCTTGTTTTTCGAAACAGGCATTTATTAGGGGCAATTTGTTGGCTGAAGATTTCGTTTAGAAAGAATATCCTTTGAAGAGTTACAATTCGAAGGAAGATGGTTACTGATGACCATTTCTGAGATTAAAAATGGCTACTGATGGCCATGTTTCGAGAATGTTGGTTTGAGTTGGAGTAAAAGATGGTTAGACTTGGAGCTAATTCGAAGAGGATTATCTTTAAAAGACTTAAACGTTTTTGCGAAATACGTAAAGTACTGAGGCTGAACTTGTCTTCGTGGCATTCTCGACTCTGGTCACGTTGCCACACGTCGAAAGAGGATTCAGGCGGGATGATTTGAATTTCGAAGTAGTTTGTGTAACCGCACAAGGACAGATGGCATCCCAGGGATTCTTATGGGCAACGTGGCATCAGATTAGTGAGGGACCGTTAGGGTCGAATTTAGTATAAATAAGGGTCTTAATGTTAGGATTCCGTGTGTTCATTTTGAACAAATCACTCACAAATCACTCAAGTATCAAGTGTTTGGAGAACGAGTTCGCTGAGAAATGTACGTATGACACCAACATCAATTTAAATACATTTGTATTTTCCTTTATTCAAGTATCTTTTCATTATTACTGCTTTCATTTACTTTCCGTTATTTGTCTTCCTGCATTTCTTTCATTGCGTCTAAACTTTTATTTCGAAGCACTTTACATTCCTGCATTTTACATTATTGCATGTTATATTTCTGCACTTTACTTTTTCTGCAATTTACATGCTTTTATTTATGTTTCTTCAAAATTTATATTAATGTGTGTAACCAGTATTGTTTCAAGTGAACATTCATAAGATCGAATCACAAAACGAGTTTTCTCGAAGTCAGAACAGGCAAACATGAATTGAATCATTTCAAAAGACATTTGTTTGACTATGTCCTAGGATCAATCTAGTCGATCCTGCGAGTAACCAAAGTATATTTTATAGTTTGGAGGACTAGCGGTTGTTTACTGGAAATCACCGTAAACACCAAGGTGAATAGGAAACCTTACGCAGTTAAGAGATCGGGGGGTAAGATTATTATAATCAGGTCGAGGGAAGGTGTTAGGCACCCTCAACCCTTTCCTAAGGTTTTATATTCAAAGTAAAGGTTTATGGCTAAACATTAAGATTTAATAGCTAAGGAAATGAATAGGGCAAAAAGTGGGATTTGAAGTGAATTGGAATTTTAGGGAGGGGGACTCGCCTTGTTGCCAAGTGCCTACGTATCTCCTTAGGGAGAATCAGAGTCAACGTAGTTCGGGCACAGGATTGTACGCCTTAGAATTGATTATGAACTTGTTTTGAAGGTATTTTGAGTTACCTATTGTGGTTTTTGAAATGCGAAGTTCGCAAGGTATTTTGAATTACCTTATCGTAGTTGTTTTGAAAATCGCAGCATTGAAGAGATGAAAATCCGTCGTTTGGTTTGAAGTGTTTTGAATGTTTTAAGTGGCGTACAACCCTGGTTTGATATGTTACCGTTAGGTGTGATGATCAATAGATTTGATCATTATAGTTAACGGATTAAGTAATATATTGCTGGTTACTCTGACCGATAGATTCGATCGTCGCGAGCAGCAAATAAAATGTATTTTAAATTTTGTAATCAAATTAAGGGTTTTATCATTGCCTCTCATAACCAATAGATTTGGTTATTACATGACAACAAATTCAATTATTTACGTTTTATTATTTTATCTCTCGTCATTGCGACTAATAGATTTAGTCGGGTCGAGGAGAGAATTAAACCAGAATTAATTAAATTAATATTAGATTAAATTTATTTCTCACCAATGCGACTAATAGATATAGTTGGATCAAGGAGAAAATTATATTAATCAAGAATCAATCGAATTAATGTTTTTTTTTTTTGCCAAATGGCAGTGGGATTGGGCAAACCCTAATAGTCATAAACCTTTCTAGGGTTTTTTTGTGATTTAATAGTTAAAACTAATTGAATAAATTAAATCGATATAATCGAAATAATCGGGAAAATAATCCTAAGCCTAATCCTAATGTAATTATATTAATCTTAATTAAAATTAAATTATATATGTATATATACTAAAAATAAATTAAGAGAATTAAACAATTATACAAATAAAATACAAATAATAAAAAAAATACAAGAAACCTGGGCGTGAGATCATGTGTTGCCGCTCATTGATGGTGTACCATAGGACTTCGCGCTGGCTCCTTTAGATCTCCACTATTGGCAATCCTGTGGTGGATATCGAAGACGCATGGAAGGCGTATGCAGGTGTTCTGCACTGGATCAACTGAACCTGCGTTTTATTAAAAATATTGTTGAGAGTGGGGATCGACCCCCCCCCCCCCTCATACACAAACACTTCGCCTTACCTATTGCCACCAAGCCACGAATTTCTCACTTGAAATATAAGGGCTACCGAATAATATATACAAATGTTGATAATTTGAAATTTAAAACAAACAAACCTGCGCGCCTTCCATTGTTTGTCTTCTCCCTTTGAAATTCTGCAAAATTGAAGGGACCTTTGGCCACGGTTTTTAGGTGTAGCCACAAACCTGCCAACATCAAATTCACCATACGATGCCAATAAATCCCAACCAATTATCCAGATCCACTAAATCATAGCCTCTGAACATGAAAACGCGAACGATTTGGAACATTTTGGCATAAGGATTTCTGAGCCAAATTCGTCCCCCCTGGTATTTGCCCTTGTTTAGTATATATGTGAGACTCAATTAGGTCATCCAATTTGCTCCAAATCTTTGCATTATGAGAGATTGAGTTTTGATTTGGAATGCATATTGGATCTTTCCAAATTTGGTTCAAATATCACTTCTATCCCTCCAATTCCTCTTGATGCAAATTTGATTGAGGTTATGGTGTTTTTAATGATTGGATTTGATTGAGAATCACAACTTAACCCAATCTCCTAAATTTCCTTTTATTATTTTGATTTACAGTGTACCTTTAAAGAATAAAAATTCACAAAAATCATAATAAAATCAACTAAACCGTGGGATTGGTTTTGGAGCCTCTTGACTAATATGAGGAACAAGTTTGGGTCATTACAAGATAGGCCCATTTGCAAAAATATCCATTTTGAACCACTTTTGTTTCACATTTTCCATCCAAAATCGACCAACTTTGACAAGGCATATCTCCCTCAATTTTTATGATATGGAAGAGTTCTAGGACTTTCTAGAAACCTCAAGATGTCCTCTATAAGCCACTTTGGAACATATTTTTCATTTGGAGATTTTATCTTGATGATATGGCCTTTGACAAAAAACTGCTTTCGGTTGACTTTTGAAAAGGACCTATAATCTTTTGTACCATATCTCTCAAATGGTGCATTTCTGGCCTTGGCTTGTGAGAGACAAAGTTGTAGAAAATCAAATTTCCTTCAGAATAGGCTTTGAGTGAGAAATTTCTGATACTCCATGTGGAAGTTATGACCAGTCAAAGTTGAGTTGACTTTTCCTATAAAAAACCCTTAATTTGAACCTTTTGACTTTGTTCATTTCTGAGTCTTTATTAACGGATCATGATAAACCTTTGATCAAATGATGGATATAGCCTCAAATACTTGATGTTTACCAAAAGTTAGAAGTTTTGACTGTACTTCGACCATAGTTGACTTTTAGGTCCCACTAGTCGACTGTGGATCACCTGAACATTTGAATGAGAAATTCTTTGGATTGAAGCTTGATAATTGACATGGAGATACCTTGAGATATATGAGACACCTTGAGATCCATTTGAGGCCTCAGAGATTCAAAATCCTTTGGTAAACTGCAAACCCTAATTTTGAGAGGCCCTCGATTAGGAGAATGTTGCTTGAATAAACCCTTGAACCTTGAGCCATTGAAGATGAACAGAGGAGGGCAAATTTTGGGGTATGACAGCTGCCCCTGTTCAATCTTCTTAAACCTAAATATTCGGATAGGCACGTCTGCCTATCGTGATCTAAAGGTATAATATGATTGAACACTGAGAATGCCCTGAAATTTGCATTTGTTGGGAAGAAGTTCTGTGGGAGATGGGCTTAAAGATGCCATCCAAGGTAAACACCCCTCTCTTTTGAATGTGAAGCAAATGCTTTCGAAAGGAACCACTGTGTTTTGATTGTAGCACGGCCTAAAAAGGCAACCTGATTTTTATGCAATGTATGATGCATGCGATGTATGTATATGCATTATGGATGAATGAGGTATGTAATTGAATAATGCATGACTGTTAGCTATGTTAGTCGAAGTATGTTAGTAAAAGAGAAAAATAAAACCCTTGTTTGTTGTGGTGAAGTTTTGGAGAAGATCACTGCCGAGGGACTAACGTGATAAACCCAATTGAGAGACCCTTTGTAAAACCCCTTTATATTTTCGAAGAAGATCACTGCCGAGGGACTAACGTGATGCATCAACTCGATTGAAGAACCCTTTTGTAAAACCCTGTTGTAAAACCCTTTGTGAAACCCTTTGTAGTCTTGAAGAAGATCACTGCCGAGGGACTAACGTGATAAACTCCATTGAAGAACCCTTCGTAAAACCCTTTGATCACTGCCGAAGGACTAACGTGATGGGTAAACGTAACTATCAATAACGACGACTCGCAGTTTGTTGTAGAAGATAGTTAACTTGCTATAGCGCTAGCAAGCTTTCGTAGTTTGTGAACCCCAAAAGGATCACTTGCTATAGTTCTAGCAAGCTCACCCGCACCAATAGGATCATTCGCCCTGGTTCGGACAAATTCACCTGCACCAATAGAATCATTTGCCCTGGTTTGGACAAATTCACCTGCACCATTAGGATTACTTGTCATAGATAAGCTCACCTGCACCATTAGGATCACTTATCCTGGTTCGGACGAGTTCACCTGCACCATTTGGATCACTTGTCCTGATTCGGACGAGTTCACCTGCACCATTAGGATTACTTGTCATAGTTTTGACAAGCTCACCTGCACCATTAGGGTCACTTGCCCTGGTTCGGACGAGTTCACCTGCACCATTAGGATTACTTGTCATAGACAAGCTCACCTGCACCATTAGGATCACTTATCCTGGTTCGGACGAGTTCACCTGCACCATTAAGATCACTTGCCCTGGTTCGGACGAGTTCACCTGCACCATTAGGATCACTTATCCTGGTTCGGACGAGTTTACCCGCACCATTAGGATCACTTGCCCTGGTTCGGACGAGTTCACCTGCACCATTAGGATTACTTGTCATAGACAAGCTCACCTGCACCATTAGGATCACTTATCCTGGTTCGGACGAGTTCACCTGCACCATTAGGATCACTTATCCTGGTTCGGACGAGTTCACATGCACCATTAGGATCAGTTGCCCTGGTTCGGACGAGTTTACCTGCACCAATAAGAATTATTTGTTATAGTTATAGCAAACTTACCTGTGTAAAAGGAATTACCCGCCATGGTTCTGACAATCGTACCTGCGTAAGATGAATCATTTGCTTATAGTTTTAGCAAACTTACCTGCATGAAAAAGATTCACTTGCTATAGCGCTAGCAAGTTTATCCGTATAAAATCCTTGACGGTATCCTGTAGATGTATGAAGATGAGGCTCGCGACTCGAGGGTCGGAAAGGAAATGATATGTTTAGAAACTCACGACTCGAGGGTCGGAACACACACCTATCGCAACACGAGGGTTGGAAACTCATGACTCGAGGGTTGGAAAACACACCTATCACAACACGAGAGTTGGACACTCACGACTCGAGGGTCGGAAAACACACCTATCACAACACGAGGGTTGGAAACTCACGACTCGAGGGTCGGAAAACACACCTATCACAACACGAGGGTTGAAAATGGGTTTTTGTAGTATGTGAATGCACTAGATGATATGCATATGCTAATGCGTACGTATGTATGCTGATGCTGATGTCGATCCTAAGATTTTATCTCCTTATTGAACTTGTTTAAACCATATTTGCACCTACACCACTTATGCCGACTTGGTAATGTTTATAATGCTTATGTGTATGCGTAGTTTGTTTATGAGTGAAATGAACAGCAAGGTTGCTATCATCGGTAAGGTTACCGGGATACATCAATCAGGTGATTAGGGTGAATATCTCCGTAAGGTTACTGTCATCGGTAAGGTTACCGGGAAGCATCAATCAAGTGATTGGAAATAAACCATCAGTAAGGTTACTGTCATTGGTAAGGTTACCGGGAAGCATAAATCAGGTGATTGGAAATAAGCCGTCAGTAAGGTTATTGTCATCGGTAAGGTTACCGAGAAGTGTCAATCAGGTGATTGGGAATAAACCAACAGCAAGGTTACTGTCATCGGTAAGGTTACCGGGAAGCAGGTGGACAATGTGGTTTAGCACCAGAGTAATGACTTGGATGTTTTGATGTATGGGATAATGCTTATGCTCATGCTTATATTGATTGATGTAATGAGTGGAACGAAATAATGTCTTCTATAAGACTACCTGAAAAGGTTCTTAGCAAAGAATGAGGAATGTCTTTAAAGACGACTACCTGAAAAGGATGAAAGATGTCTTAAGAAGGACTACCTAAAAAGGTTCTTAGCAAGGGTAGAAATTTGTCTTAAAGAAGACAACCTGGAAAGGCTGAAAGATGTCTTAAAGAAGATTACCTACAAAGGATGAAAGATGTCTTAAAAAAGGCTACCTAAAAAGGTTATTGGAAAGGATGGTGAATGTCTTAGAAAAGACTACCTAAAAAGGTTCTTAGAAAGAGAATGTCTTAAAGAAGACTACCTAAAAAGGTTTTTGGAAATGTCGATGATTGTCTTAGAGAATATTACCTAGAAAGGTTCTTAGAAAAGGAATGTCTTAAAAAGACTACCTAGAAAGGTTCTTAGAATGATTATGAATGTCTTAGAAAAGACTACCTAGAAATGTTTTTAGAAGAGAATGTCTTAAAGAAGACTACCTAAAAAGGTTCTTAGAATGTCTTAAAGAAGAGTACCTGAAGAGGTTCCTGAAAAGGATCGTGGGATTTGTCTTAAAGAGGACTACCTAAAAAGGTGTGGTGTAATGTATCAATCAGTGTATGTAATGCATGATTTATATGTGTTTGTATGATGCTCAAATGATAGGTTGTTGATAACCAAAGCGTATATAGCTTGCTAATGTTGGATGGTTGTTGGATGCTAGCGCGATCTCCCAATACCTGTTTTTTTGAACTTTGAAGATTGTAGTTAGGAGAAAGATTGGTTCGATGTTGTAAAGTGTAAGAACGCCTTTATCTTATGTTGTGCGCCTTGCCCCAGTTTGACCTTTTGAATTACTCCACGCCTTTGAATTTTGGAGTTCTCCACGCCTTTAACCTTTGCAATTCGCACCCTATGGATTTGATATCCAATTCCCCAATGTTTAATGGAAAAGGATGACTATGATCTCCAAGCCATGGAGGAAGTGCCCCGAGAAATAACCTTGTCATATGCTTCGACGTTTAGATTGAAGGGTATGCCCTTGATCTCCAGGATATGAAGGGTTATCCATGGTGTTCTATCCTTTTGAATTTGAATTCTTCCCATGTTTGACATGCCCCTGATTGTTATTGCTTCGAGGTGTGCCCCAAGTCGATTGAACCTTAGGAAGAATGTCTCTAGTGAATAGGATGTTTGATTGCATGCCCCTGTGATCCTTGAAATTTTGCCCCTGTTTAGGAGAACCCTCTAGATGTGGTTCCCCCATGCAAAGGTCTTTATTAGAAGTGATCACCCTTGATTAACCAATTTCGAAATCTCCTCGATGCTAAGCATATATTCGTAGATGGTGTTGTACCCTTTGAGAAGTAACTCCAATGCAATGCGGATGCAAGTTTTGAAATCGAAGTCCGTTATGAATTAGGACTGGATGATTAGAAATGAATGTTTGAAGAAGCGTATTGGTTAGAAATAGTTTTAACAAACCTAGGAGTCAGTATAACAAAATCCTGCTTAAAATGCTTTCGTGGTTAACCTTGCCTCAATTAGGACTTTTGAATGTTGTAATTTGGCCTGGTTCATGGTTTAAGAAACAACAGATATAAGGCTCAAATTTTATTTAGCCCACCCCTTTCTCCTTGATGTACTCCAAATCCTAAAATTCTCCTAATCCAATGGATGTGCTTTGTTTGTAAAGAGAATCATTTCAGTTTTGATGTTGAGCGGAAGCATTAGTAGAGATCCAAGCACCAATGACAAATGTTGTAAAGACCCAAGCATTGATGGGAAGCTTCAAAGATTTAGAAGTCACGAGATTATCCTTTGTACTTCGCCTTTGTTTTTGTCCCTTATTTTTGCATGAACCAATCCCTTAGAATTTGATCCATCGGGATTCCCTAATTTTTGCCTAAGTCATTTTTATTTTCATGGAATTCTCCATTTTGACTTAGCGGGTGCTTTCCTCCTTTTTTGTTTTGAATGCTCCTTTGGAAATATTGATCCTTGGATTTTGAATATTGTGACTACCATGTTGACTTTGATTTGTAAGCTTCAACTTTGATACGTCCTCGATCTTGAATGATGTATTGAGGAAGAAAGTGTTGTGAATGTTATCTATATTGCTTCCTTAATCTTGGATGAACGCGAGGAAGAAGATATGCTTGAAACTTTGCTTTGGTGGATCCTTGCGCTTGAACTTTTGCTTCATTGATTGATTCTCTTGACAACCAAATACACCATTGAATTAATCGAAATCTACCCTGCCCGTGGTTGAAATCAGGGTTTATTTGAAAAGTAGAAACAAGCTACAACTCCTAGCTCGAGGGGGTGACGAGGGATTAACATCCTTATATCTCCACTGTTTAGGAATTTAAACAATGCCTGTACATCGTTGGCTCGGTCTTACCTTGAAAGCATACGTTTAACGAGGTTTAGTTATTTGTATTCGTCATTCTCCCTTAAGTTTGTTAATAATCCTAGAAGTGTGCGAGTGAAATGTCATAGTGGTGAGCGAATGAATTGATTCCAAAACCTGCGTAGTCATCCCATTAGAACTGCTAATCCAAAGGTACAACTTTTATCTTGAGTAACACCTAGCGATCGTAGGGGTTGAAATTCTGAGCATGACAAAACCTATTGATCCTAGGGACAATCTCCTTTGTAAATCCGTTGACTTTGTTTTACCCCTTAGTTCTTAGTAAAGGGTAACCTTGAACTTTCCTTGGGCACGTCAAACCTGTCGGGAATAAATTGTTAGCGGTGGGTTTTCGTCGTATCGGAACTTCATGAGTTTCTTTTGACTGAACCTCTTTTGCTTTTCCTAAGGATAGTATCACACCGTTCGTAACCTTCAGAGTTCGTAGATTGATAAAGAACACCTATGACCCTTTTGTCCATTGGTGGGGAGTTAGCATATGTCGCCTTCCCTCCTTCGTAGTTATCCATCTTTGTTCAGGATATTGCCCCAGTAGGACAAACCCTTGCCCCCAGGTTATCATAGAGTGTCCTTGCAGATTTTTGCTATGTTCTAAGATGAACCCCTTTATGACTAGATACCCCTTGAGTGTATCTATGAGGGAACTTCTTTGTTGAACTAATCCTTGCTCGACGATAAACTTTGTTGTATTTATGATCCTATTATGACAAGGCATGGACATGTGGCTGGCATATTGAAAGACATCCTCTTTTCCTTAGTAAGACTAAGATCATTCTCAATAATTTATCCTCCTTTCTCCATAGTCTACGATCCTTTTTCTTTGTGAGTCTCGGGAAATCGGCTAGCGCGGTAGGTGTGGATGCGGGTGAAGATAGAAATACAAATGTAGATGCAAATGTATGACTGCATGAAAATGCGAATGCATGGGTATGCGAGACTCCTTGTATTATAACTCCGTGTATGCGATGCAGACGTGTGACGTATAATCCTAGGGATAGCCTTAGAGGCGACATTAGACCCTCGTGAAATCCTTGCAAGATAGATACATGCCAATGGAAAATACCTTAGATTAGGGAGTATGCGCAAAGTAGCGGCTGGTGACCGTTCAAGACAATCACCAAGTCTCATGGCCATCGAGAGGCCAATCGATGTGCATACGAAGACGTCCTTCGTACGAAGGATGCAATTTTAGAAATAGAATCCCTACGGGCTAGGGAATGCATACATGCAAGCACATGGTGACCGTTCGGGACAGTCACTAGATCTCATTGCCATCAAGAGGCCAATCGACGTGCGTTAATAAGGATGTCTTTCGTGGGAAAGACGCGATTTTAGAACATGATCCCTACAGGCTAGGGAATGCGTAGATGTAGGCGCGGAGTGACCGTTCATGATAGTCACTAAGTCTCATGGCCATCGAGAGGCCAATTGACGCGCATAAATGGAGGTGTACTTCGTGGAAAGGAGATGGTCTTGGAAATAGAGTCCCTGCAGGCCAGGGAAGGCATAGGAATACCTGCAAAATTAAAACGCAAGACAATTGCACACGTATAATAAGCACATAAGCCCTAGGTTCATAGGTCCGATGTAATGGCTTAGGGTGCCTACCCTTCCCATTGGTATGTTCTAGAAGGTCTCATGGGGTCGTTCGTAGCCGCCGAGACTTTTTGTCTCTTTGGATTTTAGAACAGCTCATTTTATCCATGAGGTTCGAATTTTAGGGGTAGGTTCCCAGAGAGATCAGCTAAATACCAAGTCCATCCCTCAACAAAGTCAAGCTTCGTATCAGACATTTTCGGATATTCAACCCACTCTGAGTGAAATTATAATAAGACTCGTAGGCGATGTAATTCCCCTCTGGTCTTAAATATAATTCCCACGCTTAGGTTTAACGCAATTTAAACATCCTAGAAAATACAGTAAAAACAAGTAATTAAATAACCATTTAAAAATTACTGTAAAAGAAAATTACTGTAAATGAAACCGTAAATAAATAAATAAATAATTAAATTAAATTAAATATTTAAATAAAAGAGAAAAAACCTAAATCCTAATCCACAACCCTAATTTTTGCAAATTAGCCAAACCCTAAAAATTTTCCAAAAACCTAAAAATTAACCAAAACCTAAACCCTGTCAAAACTAGAAGCATAATAAGTCACCTATAGTGTATCCCCAGCAGAGTCGCCAGCTGTAGCAACCTGCCTTAAAAATTAAGTTTTTTAGAGTCGCCACCTATTCTACCAAGGCAAATAGGAAACCTTACGCAGTCAAGAGATCGGGGTAAGATTATTATAATCAGGTCGAGGGAAGGTGTTAGGCACCCTCAACCCTTTCCTAAGGTTTTATATTCAAAGTAAAGGTTTATGGCTAAACATTAAGATTTAATAGCTAAGGAAATGAATAGGGCAAAAAGTGGGATTTGAAGTGAATTGGAATTTTAGGGAGGGGGACTCGCCTTGTTGCCAAGTGCCTACGTATCTCCTTAGGGAGAATCAGAGTCAACGTAGTTCGGGCACAGGATTGTACGCCTTAGAATTGATTATGAACTTGTTTTGAAGGTATTTTGAGTTACCTATTGTGGTTTTTGAAATGCGAAGTTCGCAAGGTATTTTGAATTACCTTATCGTAGTTGTTTTAAAAATCGCAGCATTGAAGAGATGAAAATCCGTCGTTTGGTTTGAAGTGTTTTGAATGTTTTAAGTGGCGTACAACCCTGGTTTGATATGTTACCGTTAGGTGTGATGATCAATAGATTTGATCATTATAGTTAACGGATTAAGTAATATATTGCTGGTTACTCTGACCGATAGATTCGATCGTCGCGAGCAGCAAATAAAATGTATTTTAAATTTTGTAATCAAATTAAGGGTTTTATCAATTCCTCTCATAACCAATAGATTTGGTTATTACATGACAACGAATTCAATTATTTACGTTTTATTATTTTATCTCTCGTCATTGCGACTAATAGATTTAGTCGGGTCGAGGAGAGAATTAAACCAGAATTAATTAAATTAATATTAGATTAAATTTATTTCTCACCAATGCGACTAATAGATATAGTTGGATCAAGGAGAAAATTATATTAATCAAGAATCAATCGAATTAATGTTTTTTTTTGCCAAATGGCAGTGGGATTGGGCAAAACCTAATAGTCATAAACCTTTCTAGGGTTTTTTGTGATTTAATAGTTAAAACTAATGGAATAAATTAAATCGATATAATCGAAATAATCGGGAAAATAATCCTAAGCCTAATCCTAATGTAATTATATTAATCTTAATTAAAATTAAATTATATATGTATATATACTAAAAATAAATTAAGAGAATTAAACAATTATACAAATAAAATACAAATAATAAAAAAAATACAAGAAACCTGGGCGTGAGATCATGTGTTGCTGCTCATTGATGGTGTACCATAGGATTTCGCGCTGGCTCCTTTAGATCTCCACTAGTGGCAATCCAGTGGTGGATATCAAAGACGCATGGAAGACGTATGCAGGTGTTCTGTACTGGATCAACTGAACCTGCGTTTTATTAAAAATATTGTTGGGAGTGGGGATCGAACCCCCCCCCCCCCCTTCATACACAAACACTTCGCCTTACCTATTGCCACCAAGCCACGAATTTCTCACTTGAAATATAAGGGCTACCGAATAATATATACAAATGTTGATAATTTGAAATTTAAAACAAACAAACCTGCGCGCCTTCCACTGTTTGTCTTCTCCCTTTGAAATTCTGCAAAATAGAAGGGACCTTTGGCCACGGTTTTTAGGTGTAGCCACAAACCTGCCAACATCAAATTCACCATACGATGCCAATAAATCCCAACCAATTATCCAGATCCACTAAATCATAGCCTCTGAACATGAAAATGCGAACGATTTGGAACATTTTGGTCTCTAATCAACAACCCCCAAATCAGAGCTCAAGAACCCTAAACATGGCGGATCCCTCAAACTTCAACAAAAATCCAATTAATTGTCCAGAAAGCTTGACAACATCAATGTAAACACAAATATATATTCATAATTTGTTTAAGACGCGTATGTTCACGAAATCAAACTCGAAATATATGTGGCAAACCGTGAGGGTCGATGTGACGATTCCGTGCGTTCTGGGTGCTTGGAAGGATGTGATCACGTCCAGGAAACTTCAAGGAATCAATTGGAATGCCTCTCCTGGCTTGAATCGAGCTATAACCTCCAAACCGATTTCACTTTCTTTCCATGTTTTTTTTGTTTTTATGCATAAGGATTTCTGAGCCAAATTCGTCCCCCCTGGTATCTGCCCTTGTTTAGTATATATGTGAGACTCAATTAGGTCATCCAATTTGCTCCAAATATTTGCATTATGAGAGATTGAGTTTTGATTTGGAATTCATATTGGATATTTCCAAATTTGGTTCAAATATCACTCCTATCCCTCCAGTTCCTCTTGCTGCAAATTTGATTGAGGTTATGGTGTTTTTAATGATTGGATTTGATTGAGATTCACAACTTAACCCAATCTCCTAAATTTCCTTTTATTATTTTGATTTACAGTGTACCTTTAAAGAATAAAAATTCACAAAAATCATAATAAAATCAACTAAACCGTGGGATTGGTTTTGGAGCCTCTTGACTACATGAGGAACAAGTTTGGATCATTACAAGATAGGCCCATTTGCAAAAATATCCATTTTGAACCACTTTTGTTTCACATTTTCCATCCAAAATCGACCAACTTTGACAAGGCATATCTCCCTAAATTTTTATGATATGGAAGAGTTATAGGACTTTCTGGAAACCTCAAGATGTCCTCTATAAGCCACTTTGGAACATATTTTTCATTTGGAGATTTTATCTTGATGATATGGCCTTTGACAAAAAACTGCTTTCGGTTGAATTTTGAAAAGGACCTATAATCTTTTGTACCATATCTCTCAAATGGTGCATTTCTGGCCTTGGCTTGTGAGTGACAAAGTTGTAGAGATATGCCTTGTCAAAATCCTTTGGTAAACTGCAAACCCTAATTTTGAGAGGCCCTCGATTAGGAGAATGTTGCTTGAATAAACCCTTGAACCTTGAGCCATTGAAGATGAACAGAGGAGGGAAAATTTTGGGGTATGACACCCCGCTTGTACCACTTCATCCAATTCTATTTGCTTTAATTGCTTGATTTCTTCCTGGCGAGACTTTGCAGCTTTCACTTTCTCTTGGAGGCGTTCAATTTCTTTTTCCCAAGACTTGATATTCGCCCCACATGTTTCATACTCTTTTTGGCGCTTCGCATGCTCAAGCTCGAGGGCATCAACTTTGGCAGTTGATTCGTTAGCAGCTTTCCACGAAGAGCTATGAGTGGCTACTTTTATGTTGAGTTTTTGATCAACTTCTTACTTTCGAAGGTTATCAGCTTGAAGCTGATCAAGTAAAGAACTTAGTGAGACAATCACTTGCGAAGCTTCGTTAGAGACTTGGAAGAGGTCCACCTTCTTTAAAAGATTTTTTAACCCAAAGCAGCTGGTGGAATCTTTCTTCACAACTTCGATAAGGCCAGTCTCAAAGAACTTCTCCTTTATCTGGTGAAGAAGGTTTGGAGTATCGAGTCCCGTGCCACTTTCCACCAAGAGGTTCGAGGAAGTTTCAACCGTGATGGACGAAACGCTTTTGGCATTCATCATAGCTTTGAGGAAACTCACAGGATTGGTATTCTTAAGATGCTCCAATTCGACTGAAGTGAGAACAGAAGGAGTCTTGGTCGAATTGGTTGCAGGAGTGACAATCGTACCAAAGGTCGAAGTTTCAATATTGCCTGATTTATGTAAGCTAGAGACTTCATCCAAGGTTTCATTCCCAAGGTTAGTGTCCTCACTCCTGGTAGGTTGCTGATCGGAAAAATAGCAAGTGTACTATTTTCACCGGTGTAGTGATAATGGGTTTTACCCCAAGTATCGATCACGAGGATTGTGTAGTAAATATAAATTACTGTAACGAGTCAATTAAACAAAATGGAATAGGGGTGTTTTTGTTATAATGAAATAAGTGAATTAAATTAAATAAGCTGAAATTAAAGTTGAACTTTTTATAATATGAGAATAATGCCAAGGTAGGTGTATGATGTGCTTTATAACTCCTCTGAATAAAGATCTCTTTAACAAGTTAATATGATGCAACTATTTGTTCTTAAGAGTGTTTTCCTAAGTCCTTAGTGAAAACCTTTTGGTTTACAATCCTATTGCCTAAGTCCTTAGAAACACAGGAGTAGGTGATAACTATAAGATTTAATTGCCTAAAAACCTTAACAACCGTAGTCCTACAAATTGTTAACCGAAGATCAATCCTTGTTTGGCCGACAAAGAAAGCATAAAAAACATTAAACAATCAAATTGCATAATACGAACATAGGATTAACGAAATACGATATTCAAAGTCATTACAAATCAAATCAGAGACACCCCCTAGCATTGGGGGGTTTAGCCTCTCATAGTATTCAAGAAACACAAATTAAAGGGTTTAGACATTACAAAGATTAATGAAAACTCTGATCTTCAATGGTGTCCACCGTTGAATGTCTTCGTCTTCCAAACCCTTGATGAAGCTATCTTCTCTCCCTGTTGGAATTCTATCGTACGATCTAAAAAGTGCCTCTCCTCTTGTCTCAAAATCACTTTTTAATCTGTTCTAGGTTTTCAGGTCCAAGGCAGAACACCCAAAATGCCCCTGGTGCTTTAAAAATAGAAAAATAGAAAATTTCAGAATTTCTGTCCGCACCAGCTGACACGGGCTGACCGTGTCAGCTTCTGCCACTTTTGGGGAGAATTCTTCAGCAGGTTGGACACGGCCGTGTCACTTGACACGGGCTACCCATGTCAGCCTCTGCCTTCATAATTTGGCTTTGACTTCAACATCAAAGTTGTAGCCCTTTTCGTTAGCAAAATTTTTCCACCGGAACCGCGTCATTCTGAGTTACGAAGCTCTAGTTATGATCAAAATACTACACGCTTGTCACGATTTTCAGCTTCTCTTACACCAACACTTGTGAAATTTCCATCTGATCCAGAATTAACCTACATCAACCAAGTAGAGAGATCAAAAGCATCTAAAAAGACATGATAAAGGGCACAAAAACATAATGCAAGCAATTAACTAATATTAAAGGAATCAATGAAAAACTCTTGAAAACAACCACAAAGTGTTACCAAGTATGACGATCTTATGCCGAATTTATGAAGAAACTAAGTAGAAATGGTGACCGATCACAACCCCAAACTTATCTCATGGCTTGTCCTCAAGTGATGCAAGAGATCAAACCGAGGTCACCTTAAACTTTTCTTTTCCACAACATAGTCGATGTCTTTCGCAACTTACTTCCCTTTCTTGATTAAGCTTTTGGGCTTATCGAACCTTGTTGCCCATCACACTTCAAAACAGAGTGTATTTCACCTGCAAACTTTTCACACTTCTCACATTGTCTCTCGGGGTTAGAGTGTTTTTCGCTCAACATCACGATATGCAATATCAACCCTTGACTTTGAATACATCCTACTTTCACTACACAAAAAGAATTCATACACTTTTGAGGACTTTTTAGGTTGTAACGGGGCTGAGGTCGAAGGACGGATAAACAAGGAATTGATATGCAACTGGTTTGTGAACTAGCACTTATGTTATTCTTCTTGTCTTTGTGTTCGGTTTTGTGTGAGGGGGTTTCTTCTTAGACTCTTCTTTTTACCTAATTACTGGGTAATCAACATCGTTCGAGTCTTTCAAATCTTTTTAGGCAAGTGTTTCAAACTCTTTTTTTTCTTTTTTTTCTCGTGCTTTGCACACTTTTCTTTTCTCTTTTTTTTTTCCATATCACACTTGCCCTTTATTTTCTTAAGCACCACCTCAAACTTACAATTTCACACAAATTCAAAAGAAACAATAATTACACAAGTGCCAAACAAAAATGATAGAATTATGGTTAAGGATGACATGTGTGGGTTGAAACAAACAAGGGGAATGGCTCAACGGGTTTAACAAGGGATAAAACAAAAATAAATGAAGGACGGAAAGGCTCTGGGGAGAACAAACAAGTGCCTCAGTGTGTGATTTCATATTTGTACTGTGTCGGTAGGACAAACGCAAAATTAGAGAGATAAAGTCATACCTGATTTCACTCTCATGATGATCTTTACATGTGTTTGGCTTTTTATGTTCCTCACCATGTAGGCTAAGTTTGCAGCTTCAACACACCCTTTATGTCATGTGACTTTCCTTTCCGGCTCAATTTCACCACTTACCTTCTCAGTCCAGTTCTTCAAGTTGCGTCCGACACTTTCGGCTATGTCCACTTCGAAAGTACCTCGAGAGATTAAGTTCAGGTTGCACCTTTCATCCACTAACTACCATTCATCATTCATTAGGCATCCATCACTCAATCTATAACACAATGTCAACACAACACACAAACAAAAACAAAAATGGAAAACAACTAAAAGCAAATGAAAAGAACCCCTCCCACACTTGAACTAAACATTGGCCTCAATGTTTTAGAACAAGCCTTGGAGAGGTTACTTAAATAGGGTATTGCACTCCAATGATCACTTCCGAGCTTTCACTAGAGATGCCCTTTTTTATTTCCTGAAAGTAAAACAAACAAACAGAGAAATTAATTATTAAAACCGTGGGTTGCCTCCCACGGAGTGCTTCGTTTAACGTCGCATGGCTCGACGGTCCATTACCCTTTATTATGGAGGGTATTTCCTTTTCCAAACCTTGTTGCTTGCCACTTTCGCAACCCCGAACTCATGAAGATGAAAAGCTGGGACAACTTTTCTCTTCAATTCACTTCCCACATTCTTCTTGACTTCCTTAGCCTTCTTAGGATTTTTGATAGCCACATAAGTTAGTTCCACCCGAGAGGCTATACTTGAAACATTTTCTTGGAGCTGTTTAGGCCTTTTGTATTTTTCCTCACTTTCCTCCATATCAACAGAAGTTTGATCATTTACATCTGTCTTATGTTTCTTAACTCCTAACATCTTCAAGGTCACTTCTTCATCAAATGATTTCAGCGTTAATATCCCTTTTTCAATGTCAAAGTTGCAGCGGCCTGTGAACAAAAAAGGTCTCCCAAGAAGGATAGGAGTTTCTTCATCTTCCGAAATGCCCATGATGTGGAAGTCAACAGGGAATACAAACTTATCAACCTCAACTAGTACTTCTTCAGCGACCCCATATGATTTCTTGATGGTGTGATCAGCGAACCTTAACTTTTTCTTACTTTCCTTAACCTCTCCCAATTCAAGCTTTTTGAAAATAGATAGTGGCATTAAACTCACACTAGAACCATAATCGATGAGTACCTTTTTGAACATTCTATTTTGTATAGTGCATGGTATCGCCACAGCTCCAGGGTCTTTTCTCTTGGTTGGGATCTTCCTTACTGACGAGACTATACCACACTTATCAGTTGCAATTTTTTGTTCTCCTTCCACTGATCTCTTTTTCGCCATTACCTCTTTCATAAATTTCTTATACAAAGGCATATGCTCAAGTGCTTTGAAGAATGGTAGATTGACCTCTAACTTTTTGAACAAAGAAGTAAACTTCTAAAAGTCTTTCTCTTTTGAATCCTTCTTTGTCACTCTGGAAGGGAAAGGTAGTTTGATCACCGGTTCCGCATCTTTCTTATTTTTTTCTTTAAATGGTTTAACCGGTGGTACCACAACTTCTGGCTCTTTCTGATTTTCTCTTATTTCTAAATCCACCTCTATTACCATGGGGTCATCGATTTCCTCTTTTTCTTTTTGCGATTCTGACACTTTCTTACTCCTTGTTGTAACAGCATTAATCTTCTCTTGGTCTTTCGGATTTTTCACAGTTGAGCTCGGAAGGGTACCTTGTGCCTGTAGAGAGAGATGATATGCTATTTGACCCACTTGAACTTCCAGATTTTTTTATTGAAGCTGTGGTGTTCCTGAGGTTGGTTCTTGTCTCTTCTTGAAACTGAGGCATTATCCAGTCAATCTCTCGATAGCTACTTCCCATTCCGCCTTCTGAGGGCCTTGTTGTTGTAATTGTTGTTGACCTTGAGTTTGGAACTGTTGTGGATAGTGTTGAAATTGTTGCTGGTATGGTGGTTGTTGTGGCGGCTTGTATTGTTATGGCTGAGCTTGAGTTTGATATTGGTTTGGTCCCTGCTTTTGAAAATTTCCTTGTTGATCTTTCCATGCGAAATTAGGATGATTTTTCCATCCTGGATTATATGTATTGGCGTATGGATTATTCTGCCTCAACATATGAATTTGTTCCACCTGTTCCTGTGTTGCCACACAATGCATAGCAAAATGTGGTCCGCCACATATTTCACACATAACTGATGTTACTTGCTCAACCTGTGCTACTTTCTGTTCTCCAATATTCATCTTTTTCATTCTTCTTTCTATCTCCGCCGCAATCTGGTCTTCCATTTTAACTACCTGATCTGCCAGCTTCAAATCAATTTTTCCTTCTGGTTGGTTCATTGTGCGATCATACAACTCAATATGCTCATTAGCGGCAATTGCTTCTATTATCCTTTTGATACCAGTGGCAGTTGAGAAATTAGTTGAGCCACCGGCAGCAGTGTCTATGAGCTGTTTTGTCTTAACTCTTAAACTATTCACAAACGTCTGCATTTGCTCAGTTGGGTCCATGTTATGAGTAGGACACGCAACCAAACACCTCTTAAACCTTTTATATGCATCTCCAAGTGATTCCCCTTCTTTCTGCTTGAAATTGATAATGTCATATCTTTTTCGAATGAAAACTGAAGCAGGGAAATACTCATTAAGGAAAGCATTTTCCATCTCTTTCCATGTTGTGATACTTCCAGCTGGAAGTGAGTAAAACCACTCTTCCGCATCTTCGGATAAAGTGAATGGAAACATCACAAGTCTCTTGGCTTCTTCAGAATGGCCTTCTATCTTCAATGATGTTGTTGTGGTGAGGAATCTTTGTAGATGCTTATTTGCATCTTCGTTGATTCTTCCTGAAAAAGGCTTGCTCTCCAACTGGAGGATAGTAGAGGGATGTAGTTGGAAGTGTGCCACATTGACCGGTTGATTTACGATTGTCATTCGGCCAAGTGCTGCGTTAGCCCTTCCATAATCACTTAAAAGTCTTTCTGGAGGAGGTGGATCCTCTGCCATAGCTTCAGATTCTGAATCTGACTGCTCGGTCGGGATGGATTGTGTTTCTTCTTCCACCGATTCTGAAACTATAGTTGAATCTTTTTTTGATGCCAGTATTTTTTGCTTAACTTCACGAAGTCTTGCTCGCAACGATCTTTCTAGTTCTGCGTCAAAAAGAAATTCTGCTGAGACCTTACCTCGCATACAAGATTAGACAATGATTAGTTGGAAGAACAAATAAAAATAAAATCAAAATAAAAAATTGCAGAAAAATAAAATTTTAGTTGCAGAGCAACAAAATTTCAATTGACTTATTAATCACTTATAGTTTGGCAATCCCCGGCAACGGCGCCAAAAACTTGATCGGAAAAATAGCAAGTGTACTATTTTCACCGGTGTAGTTATAATGGGTTTTACCCCAAGTATCGATCACGAGGATTGCGTAGTAAATATAAATTACTGTAACGAGTCAATTAAACAAAATGGAATAGGGGTGTTTTTGTTATAATGAAATAAGTGAATTAAATTAAATAAGCTGAAATTAAAGTTGAACTTTTTATAATATGAGAATAATGCCAAGGTAGGTGTATGATGTGCTTTATAACTCCTCTGAATAAAGATCTCTTTAACAAGTTCATATGATACAACTATTTGTTCTTAACAGTGTTTTCCTAAGTCCTTAGTGAAAACCTTTTGGTTTACAATCCTATTGCCTAAGTCCTTAGAAACACAAGAGTAAACCAAAGCTGTAATTAATCAAGAATTTCCAAATAACCTTACGGTATCCCTAGTCCTAGGTGATAACTATAAGATTTAATTGTCTAAAAACCTTAACAACCGTAGTCCTACAAATTGTTAACCGGAGATCAAAACTTGTTTGGCCGACAAAGAAAGCATAAAAAACATTAAACAATCAAATTGCATAATACGAACATAGGATTAACGAAATACGATATTCATAGTCATTACAAATCAAATCAAGGATACCCCCTAGCATTGGGGGGTTTAGCCTCTCATAGTATTCAAGAAACACAAATTAAAGGGTTTAGACATTACAAAGATTAATGAAAACTCTGATCTTCAATTGTGTCCACCGTTGAATCTCTTCGTCTTCCAAACCCTTGATGAAGCTATCTTCTCTCCTTGTTGGAATTCTATCGTACGATCTAAAAAGTGCCTCTCCTCTTGTCTCAAAATCACTTTTTAATCTGTTCTAGGTTTTCAGGTCCAAGACAAAACACCCAAAATGCCCCTAGTGCTTTAAAAATAGAAAAATAGAAAATTTCAGAATTTCTGTCCGCACCAGCTGACACGGCCGTGTCACTTGACACGTGCTGACCGTGTCAGCTTTTGCCACTTTTGGGGAGAATTCTTCAGCAGGTTGGACACGGCCGTGTCACTTGACACGGGCTGCCCGTGTCAGCCTCTTCCTTCATAATTTGGCTTTGACTTCAATATCAAAGTTGTAGCCCTTTTCGATAGCAAAATTTTGCCACCAGAATCGCGGCATGCCGAGTTACGAAGCTCTAGTTATGATCAAAATACTACACGCTTGTCACGATTTTCAGCTACTTTTACACCAACACTTGTGAAATTTCCATCTGATCCAGAATTAACCTACAACCACCAAGTAGAGAGATCAAAAGCATCTAAAAAGACATGATAAAGGGCACAAAAACATAATGCAAGCAATTAACTAATATTAAAGGAATCAATGAAAAACTCTTGAAAACAACCACAAAGTGTTACCAAGTATGACGATCTTATGCCGAATTTATGACGAAACTAAGTAGAAATGGTGACCGATCAGTTGCTCAGATACCTCGCCAGTATTAGAATGTTGAGGATTATCCTCCATATCTTCGTCATTATTGATAATGGGGGATGCATCATTCGAACGAGTACCTTCAGTGTGCTCAGGGGAAGAAGCTTTGGTGTTAGGTTCATCATCCTCGAGAACTGGAGAAAGGATGGGAGATTTTCGTTGAGGAATACCTGTTAAAAAATCATGATACGTTAAGATAAAAGCTATGAAAGAATTATTGATAGATTCAAGGCATATAAAGGTATACCTTGAAGATTATCAAGGTCAAGGTTGAGATCTAAAGCTTCGAGATCAGAAGTAGTTGTGCTTGCATTGTCCTACAAATGCAAGGTAAGATATAGACTTAGTATTAAAAGTTAAGCATAATGGATTGTTAGAATTCAAGATTTGATACCTTGGGTGGGACATTATCCGGGCTCGAATTATGACTCTCGACAATAAAGGCGTTGCCCGTGGTCTTCAAAAGTTGTTCGTCAGAAAGTACTTTGTCACTTGACGAGGTGGGTTTTGAAGTCCCAGATCCTCTTCCCTTAGCTGAAGAAATGGTGGCCTTCTGTCTTTTCTTCGCAGATTGTCTGGTATGAGGAGGAGATCCATCCTCATCATCTGCAGCGTTGGTAGCACTAGTATTCGAAGGTTTCCGTTTCGGAGTTGGTGGAGGTTTCGAACTCTGAAGGTGTTTATAACAAGGAACTTGAGTAATGTTCAGAATAAAAGCACAAGTTAAAGCGTGAGAGTATGTACCGTGGGTTTCTTGCCAGTATGGACAAAGTCATCCCCACTTGCCTTGTTGCTTCTCGAAGTTTCAACATCCTTTTGTGCAGTATCCTCCTTGATAACTTTCTTTTGACCTTGAACTGTGAATAAAACAAAAGTTAGTATACAGACGAAGAAAGGGTTATAATCGAAAGATTATCCAAGCCCCAACCTTCAGGTATTGGAGTCAGAACACGAACGTGCTCGAGACTTATATGAAGATGTCCTTTGAAATTATCCAAGGTATACTTAGTCAGAACCACTCGTTCAACGCGTTTTTTGAATTGTTCGCAAAGGATTTTAGGGACATTCCCACACACAAACCAGTCTGGAAAAGGAGGGCTTAAAGCCACACCAAAGTTAGCGCTAGGTAATGGAGGGAATTTTGGAGGATAAAACTTGAAAGCCACTTCATAACGTTGTTCAGGTCGAACATACGTGGGCAATTTCAGCTTATCTAGTTTATCGGAAAATTTTTCACGCAAAGTGACCGCAGCTTCACGAACGGTCTGACTAAGGTCATCAGGCCTGTAGATAGTTTCAAAGAACTTTTAAAAAGCTTGAATTTCTTTAATATGGGTTGAAGTACCTTTTTTGAAGTTCGCCTGCACATCAACAAAAGCTTCAGTTAGTTCTTGCGAAAGACTATCAGCGTCGAAGATTTGCTTGTTATAATATTCTGTCCACCACTGATGGAAATCTATAGTGGAATAGAAGGCATGTTTGAAGGAAATGGGGGAGAGGGTCGTGATGCCAACATATTTGGAGATCTTAGACTCATAATCTTCTTCAGATGAGTGCATAGTGTGCAAACACATGTGATTTCTCTTTTCGTACATACATTTAGGTTTGAGTTGAACCAACCCAAATTGTCTTGATATGAGATTAGGTTGATAATAGAGAAGACAACAGTGACTCTTTGGAGACCGTAGTCGATGATACAACAGTTTAGGCGTCAAGAAAGCCTCCCAAATGACCATAGATTCAGCTTGTTGGTCTGGAGAGGTTGCAGGAAATTCTCGTGTGAACCATTCAGGGCCCACTGCTCTTTTCACGAACGGAGCCATAGAAGAACTAAAGTGATAACGTTTAGCAAACATCATAATGTATGCTCGGAAAGTTTCACGCAATTTTCCTATTTCTTCTATGGGAGTTAGATGGGCTAGCCTAGTCCCTTCGACTGTTCGATTCCGAATGGTTGTATCTTCTTCATTGACAATGCCTTTACGTGGAGGGTAAGCTTCGAAAGTGGCGTTAAGCCATAGCTGGAGTAGCCAGAAGGGTCCGGCGAAGAGAAGAGATCCAGTTTTGTAATCTTTGACGAGATTTGTTGCTTCGCCAAGACTTTCATAAAAGGTACCCTAAAATTAGCTGGCTTAAATTTAATTTCTTTCCAGCATTTATTTGGTTAGCCATACAAAGGTACCTCTTTGCCACTTGGAGAGATCTAGAACAAAAAATGCATCTTGAGAGCCAAAGTGCCAAAAATGCAATATGTTCTTCATCTGTTACTTCATCAGTCGTGGTGTCATGATGCTTCACGATGAATGGGGTAAAAGTAGCTTTGATTTCGTTAAATTGTATGGTATCTGTATCCATGAAGTTGGGATTGAAGATTTCCCCTGTTGGTCGAAAAGCCCTGTAATAGCGGCTATGTCGAAAAGAGTCGGGGTAATCATCCCACATGGAAGATGGAAGGTATTATGAGAAGCATCCCAGAAATATACAAACGCTACTAACATGGTTTGGTTATATTCTAAGCCCGTCTTAGATAATTGGATCAAGTCATAGATCCCTAATTCCTTCCAGAATGGAGCTTTTTTGGCTTCAACCTTAGCCAACCAAGCATAATAAAGTTCAGGATCTTTAGCTAAAGGAACTGCTCTAAATACTTTGAGAAAATTGGTCATGTAACTTAAGCTAATTTTTTCTGGAACTATGGCGGCTTCAGTCGAAGCGCCATCTACATCGGTGGTTTCAGCTAAGAGTGGGTTACCCACTTTGTCTATTTTGTTCCGGAAAACCAAAGGCCTAGTTTTGTAGTAAACAGGGAAGAATTTATCTTGAAAAGGTTTGTTATCGCCAGGTAAAGGACCCATAAAAGCATGAGTCTTGTCAGAAAGAAGAAAAGGGATGATTACCTGAGAAGCATAAATAGCACAAGTTTCTTCTAAGTTTGGGTCTGGAATGTATTGCTGATTACCCACCTGTGTAGGGCGTTGAAGTTGTTGAACAGGTTGGAGAGCGCTTGAAGTCTCCGATGTAGGGTTTTGGACGATGGAAGACGCCATGGATGAAGTTGCTTCAAGAAATAGGTTTGAAACCTAAAAGGGTTTTTGTGTGTGTAGGTTCAGGAGGATGGAGAACGAAGTTGTGTACTGAAGGAAAAACCCTGAAGGCTAACGCTTTGGTATTTAAAGGTTTAGTGAGAACTTTTTAAATCTTTTCTGAATAAAGTTCAAAATGACACGCGTCAGAAGCTGATTTGATCATATGGCGGTCGAACAGTTATTAGTCTTACTCCTAGTATCTAGGAGCAATGATCATAAGTAATGACAAAACGTGGGAACGCACGTTTTAAGGAGACGTTTTTTGAAAATGACAAGACACTTTGAAAGATAAGTCGTAAATGATTGTATCGTTGGTCAGATGTCTTGGAACTCTAAAAGGTATGAGTAAAGCGAAATCTCATTATGACAAGAAACGCCTATTTCTCTTGTTTTTCGAAACAGGAATTTATTGGGGGCAATTTGTTTAGCTGGAGATTTCGACTGGAGAATATGCTTCTCGAAGGATTAGGGTTCGAAGAAAAAATGGCTTTCAATGGCCATTTTCGAGAATGTTATTTATGGTGAAGACGCTTGCAATCGAAGCTGAATCAAGATGGGTTGTCTTCAAGACTTAAGTGTTTTTCTGAAATACGAGAGTACTGAAACTTGAAGTATTTCGTTGCATTCTCACTAAAGAACACGTTGCCACGTATCAAAAGAGGATTCAGGCGGGAGGATTTGAATTTCGAAATATTCTGTGTAACCCAACGAGGACAGATGGCGCCCCAGGGATTCGAAACGCTTGCATGTGGGCAACGTGGCATTTCGTTAGTGTAGGACCGTTAGGGTCGAATTAGTATAAATAAGGGTCTTAGTATCAGGATCCAGGGTGTTCATTTTGTACAAATCACTCACAAATTACTCAAGTATCAAGTGTTAAGAGAAAGAGTTCGCTGAGAAATGTACGTATGACACCAACACTTTAAATGTATTTGTATTTCTATTTCAGGATCGAAATTTCTTTTAATTTCCTTTACTTTTTCGCTTAGTCTTTCTTTTGATTCAAGTATCTTTATTTCTTTCATCAAGTTGTTACATTCTTGCATTTTACATTTCTGAAATTTACATTCTTTTACATCTTTATAACAAGTTTATTTTCAGTCGTGTACTTTATTAGTTTATTTCGTAAGTTATTTATACGTTCATACCATAACCAAGTTTTTTCAAAGCGAAACAAAAGACCAACGAATATGAACCAAATTATCTTGAAAGACAACTCTTTGACTATGTCCTAGGATCAATCTAGTTGATCCTGCGAGTAACCAAAGTATATTTATAGCTTGGAGGACTAGCGGTTGTTTACCAGAAATCACCGTAAACAATTTCATATCGGGATGGAAGTGGCGTTCTAAGAGAAACTCGTTGAAGCAACGTTCCATTCATCTCAGTCTCTTACGAGAGTTCACCTTTGTGGGAGAAACCTTATACGAAGCTGTTGGACATCAAGGCTATGGTTGTGGAATGCTACACCATCGTGGATTGCAATGATGATTCTTACGTCTAGGACTGAGGTGAGAACTGAGTAAGGAGGATCAGATGTATGAGTAACGATAAACTTGGGACAACCATCCTAAGACTTTGGGAACCGGAAGTTAAGACCAAGGAATTAGACGATCATCTGATTGCCACTGTATGGACTTGTATGGAGAGTAATTTGGAGTGTCGCGCAGAAAGGAATTTTGTGGTAGGAATTCTCAAATGAGAAGTAACTCAAGGAGCTGTGTGGATCAGTAATGTTTATTGAATGAAGGTGAGCACGCCAGAGATTGAGCGGCGGATAATCGACATGAGAACTGCTAGGGCTCTGGAGTTATGAATGTCCAATATAGAGCAGTGAAGGTCTAGAACCTTGGAAGGATCTTTCCCAAGTATGTCATGATGAAGCATCTGAAATGATGTGTTGTGTAAGGATTAAGGTTTTTCGATCAGGAACAGTGGGACACAAGTGTTTTGGCCGAATGTGTTTCTTCGGATGGAACGGAACTCAAGCAGAGTCATAAGATTATCTCAAGGAGGGATCACTTCAACACGGAAGCCCTTTAAAAGCGCTTTTTTGGGCTTTAAGAGCGCTTTAAAGCGCTGCCAAAGCCAGCACTGGCGTAGGTTACGAAAGCGCTTTTAAAAGCGCTCTGGTAGACCCCCCCTATAAGAGCGCTTTTTCCATAAAAGCGCTCTGGTAGCCCCCCTATAAGAGCGCTTTTTCCAGAAAAGCGCTCTGGTAGACCCCCCTATAAGAGCGCTTTTTCCAGAAAAAGCGCTCTGGTAGACCCCCTATAAGAGCGCTTTTTCCAGAAAAAGCGCTCTAGTAGACCCCCCTATAAGAGCGCTTTTCCAAAAGCGCTTTCGTAGGTTGCGTTTTTTTTTGTTTTTTTTCTTTTTTTTTAATCTTAGGCAGCGCTTTTAGTAATAAAGCGCTTTAGTAGATGGACCTTTAAGAGCGTTTTTTAAAAGTGTTGTCGTTGCTAAATGAGGTATTTTAAAGTGCAACCTGTAATTTCAGCCTCCCAGTTCGACCTGTAATATTTTTGACCTGTAATATATTTTCAACCTGTAATATTTTTGACCTGTAATATATTTTCGACGATATATTTTCAACCATAGGTAGGACTATATATATACTAATATAATACCATTATAATTAATATCCAAAATTATATATACATCATTATAATTCCTGTCAAACAAACTAAATATGTAACATCAACAATATTATACTTCAAATATTGGCAACAGTATGAACAAAGTTAGTAACCATATAACCTAGAGTACTATAATTTGATACTTCAAATCGACACAAATCCTACATGAATAGCTGATGAATATAAAATTGACACAAATCCTCTTTGATTTCTTCCAACTTAAGTCTCGTGTAAGAAGCAGCATGGAATTCGTCAAAGTACTACAGAACAAAAATATAATATGAATGATTTAGTTAAATGTAATAAATTATAAGAAGTTATCTAATTAAGTTATAAATCCATACCGTGATTGGAATCTCTAATTGATTCATTTGAAGGATTTCTTTCATAAATCTCAAAACATAGTATCCGCAATCTGAACTGTTTCGCTGTATCGGACACTACATAGAAAAATAAATAAGATTTTATAGTTGTACGTCTTGTTTTATCAAGTAGCATAAATATTATAAGCAAAATTGTGAAAAATAATGTACCTGCACTTTGATCCAAGTAGTGTTGTTTGATTTTGTCCGGGATACCTGTGCGTCTCGTTGACTTCAGAACACTTGTATTGATCTAACAAAAATATAAAAGCATATATTTAGATCAATCTCACAAATAATTAAATATATAAATATACACGAATATTTAGAATGATCCCACTTACAAATCAATCATTTCCTTCATAGCCGGATAATTGCTCCACTCACCATCTACCGAATTCAGAAAATATACCACCTCTCTTATAGGGTTGATAGCAAGCAACAACCAGTGTGCTCTATAAATTAAAACAATATGTTATATGAAAATTTTGCTACGCAAAAGAAACAAAGATTAGATGAACCAAGAATGAGAAACTAACCCTACTGGTCGGGTATTATACGCCCAAAGAATCAGACTTTCTGTATTGCCGGAGAACAGGAATCTATCGACTAAGCGCAGTCTAACTGATTCCGGTTCCGAAGCAATTGTCATTCCGCTGCAATGGGCGGAAGACACGAAACGGAATCTGTTTGACAATGCAGTCCCGCGCAACACTCTGTCATGCAACAACCTTAAATAAAAACATAATAAACATTAGATTATTTTCATTGAAATGTGTAAATAAATTGTTCGACTAATTAAATAATATATCGGATGAGTGAATATTACCGGATGTATGAGTGCATATTAGCGACGCCTAGTTGTTCATGCGTAAAAATCTCTTCCAAGTCATCAATTGCAATATGTGACATGAATTCAATACCAAAGATACCTTCATCCATATTGATTTCACGGAGAGCACCATCCTTCAAATCGGACATATCAACAAGTGTTCCGAGCGTCGTCCGGTATCGAGGCACAAAAGCACCACCTTTTTTTGCCGCTTGCTTCGGAGGACCCTTAGGTGGTACACTACGAACTTGCTGTGTCACTTGTTGTGACCCCCGAGCAGATGCCTAAAAATCATATAACAATCAGTAAAACATAAAATCATGCAGTTTTAGATTCAAATTATATATTAACACCTTAAATGTACCTCTTTTAGTGATGCAACAGACTCCTCCTCCTGTAAAATCCCTTTACCCTTAATTGGGGTTTTTGTAGGAGCAGTCTAAAATTAAAATGTAAAAAATAATTAACGTAACGGTGCAGAATTGACATTCGAAAACTAAATGATTCATAATGGTTTTCAATATACCTCATCACCAATGATAATGAGCTCCGAGGGCCATGCAACAAATGATCCTATTGCATCTCGCATCAATGTTGTCTCTGAGACCATGTCAGGTACCGGTAGCACCGCATCATAATCTAATACAACATCAACTGATACTTTCAGGTGTCCATCCGGGAGCGGTCTATGGTGAAGTAAATCTCCCACAGTGTTGTGCACTTTTCCCTTGCCAACTAGGCGATAATTCGGTGACGATAAGTATAGTTGGCAAGAAGAAATGCCCTAAACCAATAATAAATATAAAGTCATTATCATTAATAAAATAGAACAATTTGTAAGGAAAAGAAATTTATAATTACCTCGGGAAGTTTTCTTTGACAGTTGAAACTAGCTTTATCACTAGTTTCTTTCACCGATGCAGTATTACACTTTTCTCTCATATACATATCTTTATCTCTTTGCAATTCAGAGACTTGTGCTTGCAATTCCTGCAATTTTTGCAACACTTCTTCATTGCTAGGATTTCTTCTCCTAGAATGCTTGTAAAAAGAGGTTGGAGTCACACCATGACCTTTACCCCTCACCCGACCGGGATACTCAGGAGGATCTAGTGCTCTACTAAGTACGCTCCTATCATCCTTGTCCTCACCGGTGGATACCGATTGCGACAAGGTCTCCTGTAATTCATTTACAGGAGACCTTCCACAACACATGTACTGGAAGTGAGGTTTCCTCATTTTCGTCTCCTCTAACTATGCATTGACACAAATGATAAAATCGTCAAATAAAACACATTTAGACAGTTAATTAAAACGCATTTCTATTTACTTACAATTTTTTCCTCTAAGCGTGCATATCCCAAACGCCCTTTTTTGTATGGATACGCGGCTTTTGATGCTCTCGCACTATTTGTGGCACTCCTTTTCCGAAAAGCTTCATCTCTTTGCTCTATAAACTTAGCCCAATCTTCATCATTAATGAACATCTCATACTTTTTTGGACGTCCCGGGGCCTCTTCAAGAAAGTTTCCTTCTTTATCCTTAAGATAGTTGTTTGTTAGAAAAGCTTTCCACCCTCTATATCTTTTTCTGGCCAAACTAAGAATGAAGCGTTTACGCTCATCTGGTATGGTAAAAGACCTCTGCAAACAAACATACGCATAAAGTGTGTTAGTATAAGTAATTTAATCAAATTATCGTCAAGATAATAACAACAACCATATATGATACCTTAAGCTCGTCCCAAATCATGTCTTTTTTCTCGTCCAACTCTTTGCTTTTCAGAGGCCATTTAGCTACGGAGACTGGAATATGCAAACGAACAAGTGTACCAATATAGCTTGTCAACTTTGCAGAATTAGGACCAATTGGTTGGTTATCAGAATTCCATTCCAAATTATATATCAATCCTTGGTCTCTATGTCGAATGATTCCCTTCATAATGGTGATGCCTCGTGCAACTTCTTTTGATGATGTATCGGGTTGAGGATTTGTATCCGGAGCATCTCTATCTTGTGAGTTTTCTTGTGGCTTATCTTGTGGGTTTTCTTGTGGGTTCTCTTGTGGGTTTTCTTGATTACTAGTCATTGAACCTGTATCAAACAAACTAAAGCACATTAGTACACTATTAATAAGCTAACAATATATACAAGTCAAATGGAAGTCAAACCATGCATTTACAAGTAAATCGGAATCGAAATCGGTGAAATCAGAATAAGCGTCAAAAAAAAGAAAGTTGTCGGAATTGAACGAAATTTACATGGCTATGGTAAAACGTCCTCACGGACTCAAAAATGAAGTCGGTTTTCCGAAATTCAGATCCTAAGCCCGACTATTGATCATGGGCAGAAGCAAAACCGATAAAAAAACAGTCCCGAAAAATAAAGATAAGTGAATGAGCAGCTCCGGAATTGTCAAAATAGTATAGTTACATGTAAAGAAGTCGACAAACGGATACATGGTTCAAAAGTTATGTACAAAACGAAAATATGCACCAAAATTGAATAAGTATTGTAACAATCGGAATACAAATTGAAAAACCTATACAAATTGAATATATAAAAATTGGTACAAATTGAATAACGCACATTAGTCGGAATATGTATACTATTACCTTTTTCACTCTTCACAAGTAACCCCTATCTAGCAAAGATATTCCTAAAAAATATAAAATAAAAAACTTAATTGAAGAGTATAAAAATGAGGTCATAATCCATAGCTTAAAAACCAACAAGTTCATGGTATATTCCAATTAAGTTCAAAAGTGGGCAAAACAATAATTAACTCATGGTTTTATCATGCTATTAGTATCCGGGCAGCCACAACAACAATAGTAAATCATGGATTTATTGTTAAGTAAGCTAAACAAAAACACTAATTATTCATGTAACTAATTGAACAAGAAGAGGCTATTGAATCTTATCTTAACACATATTGAAATTATATACGAATATTATAATAACAATTCAATTTGAATTGAAACTAATTAGACATGACATATTAGACACAATTTCTAACAATTTATAACAACTACTAAGCTATGTCAAGAAGTTTAATAAGTTCTCAAAGATTAGAAAAGTGTTGCTGCCGCGTATGAATTTTACAATTCCTAATCAAAACATTTCATTTATCAAAATTACTAGATTACTTATAACAACCGGAACCTTTCAAAGGCAAGAGTCACCTCAAGAAACTAATACCAGGCAATTACTAATTCAACAAATTCCATAGATAGTTTATCACCTCAAGAATCTAAGGAAAGAAAAATCTTTTATAGCTATGTATCAAAGATAAAAACAGAATTTCAACTATAAAAAACATATGAATAAACACTAAAATCATGTTCATATATATATATAATTTTGTTCTGCAGCAGTAGGGTGTGTAAAAGTATTTTCACAGCAACATATCGATTCGGCAGCATAACGACATAGTAATCTCTCAACATCAAACCAGAAATCAAACATATTATACTCTCAGATTATAGTGTCTGATGGATAAAACCAGCATCAAACCAGAATCAAACCACAGCATTGTTATTCAATTGAAATGAATAAATATAATTTCAGTGTTATACTCTCAGGTTTTATTCTGGCCGTGTCCTTTGAATAAAATACCTATAAACACTAATCTTTCAAATGTCAAAAACAGAACTATAAATCGTGTACCTCCTTCGCCTTCTCTTCGTCTTCGTATTCTGGGCAGTGATTCTTCTTCGTCTTCGTATTCTGGGCAGCGATGGAGTTTTTATGGAGGTTAAGTGTTGCGGTTTTGAGGATGAGATACGGTTTTGAGGAGTTTTTATGGAGTTTTTATGGAGTTCTTCGTATTCTGGGCATGCAGCGATGGAGTTCTTCTTATTCTGGGCAGCAATGGCAGAGAAAGAAGATTAGGGATTATGAAACGCATATCAGAATTATTTTGATTTTAAAAATTTTAATTAACGAAACAGCTATGAAAGCGCTTTTAAAAAGCGCTCTGGTAGCCCTGCCTTTACCAGCGCTTCTTAGGGCAAAAGCGCTCTTGTAACCCACCCCCTATAGCAGCGCTTTTGAAAGCTCTTTCATAAGCCCCCTATAAGAGCGCTTTCTGAAAGCGCTTTCGTACCCCCCCCCCCCTATAAGAGCGCTTTTTGAAAGCGCTTTCGTACCCCCCCTATAAGAGCGCTTTTTGAAAGCGCTTTCGTAACCCCCCCCCTTTAAGAGCGCTTTTTTTGCGTGTTTTTTTATTTTTTTTTAGCAAAACCTATACCAGCGTTTTTTTCTAAAAGCGCTTTAGTAGGGGTGCTGCTAAAAGACAAATTTGGCATAGTGGATGTGAAGTCATTCATCCCCACGTTGAATGGAGGCGCCAGAATCTTGCTTTCGTGGTGGTGACAAGGAATTCGAGGACGAATTCTATTTAAGGGGGGAGAATGTAACATCCTTATATTCATATTACTAAGTGTAAGAATGTGTACAATTGTAGTTGGAGTTTATTAAGAGGAATATTTGGACCTAGTTAGAAACATAATGAAATTGTCAAGAATGAACCATATGGCACAATTGTGATTTCCACTAAGTTGGAGGGCATCTTTGACACTAAAGACTATATGCATGAAATATTAGGTCTTGTTTTAGGGAAGACCCATAATTGTGCTACCAAACCAGAATTTTTGGAAAATAGAACATAGAAGCTAGTGGGAGAAAGAAGAAGTCATGTTCATCATCTTCATTTTCGCACCTTGGGTACAGCCTTCACTAAAAAGGTAATATCTCTCTGCTCGTAACTCCGATTGGAACGATTTAGGATTTTTCAGAAAGCTAACGAAATTCTCTACGATTTGCATATATGCTTCGCATTCATAGGTACTGTATTGATGGACATAAACAGGTTTGAAGTTGATGGATCCATGCTGAATGTGTGTTAAAGGCTGGCTACGGATTTGTTAATGTTGGAAGTGGAGTTTTGGCATCAAGGAGAGTCCAATGGCAGCAAGTGTAACAGCCAAAATTTATTAATTGGCTAATTAAATTAAATAAGGATTTATTTACTTAATTTGGACGAAGTTTGATAATTAATTGGATTGTCGGTGTTATTGAGAAACGTGTTCGAATTATTAAGTGAAGTTGGAATTTATTCGGTTAATCGAATAATTAATAAAGTGGAGTATGTTAGAGAAATAATATTAGAAATAATATTATTATTGGATTTTATATATTTGAGATAAAGTCGGATTTAATTGGATTAATCAGAAAATAATATTAAGGGTAATAATATTATTTATTGGAGCATAATATTTATTGAACTACTCTATTTTATCAATTGGGCCTAATTAGTTAGGAAGTGAAATTATATGGGTTAAGCCCAATATGAATAATATAGTAAGGGTTTGGGAAGAGTAGAGGTATCATAACTTTGGCTCATTTTGGAGAAGAGGAAGAGGAAGAAAGGGGAAGAACAACAAGGGGCAAAAGCTAGGGTTTGAAGCACATTGAAGAGGTAAGGGGGAGAATACCTATTATTATGGGTTAGTATAATTAGGATAATGGGTAGATTAATATGTTTATGTTTAATATTAAACGAAATTTATATGAACACGATTTGATTTTAGTTGAGTTATGTATTGGAGATTTTAAACTGATAGAAAACGATGCTGCATTTTATGCGTTGAGTATGTGGTTCTGGTAATGGAAATGAAATGCACAAGATAGCCTCGTGGGTGGCCTTGACAGCCGGCAGTACACACACACCTTGGTGCTGAGCCTTGTCGTACGGCACACCCAATATTTTTGCGTTTCATTTCAGCACTGTGCGCTATTTGCTTTGCTTCTGTTACATGTACATGTATATTCCATATATCACTTTCCATGTCTTTGTATGATTTTTAATTAAGTGGTGTAATATGGAAATGGAGTACCCCACATAAGCCAAATAATCTCGTTTTCCCATCTATTTCTAGTGTTGCCCTGTTACTTGTTTCAAAATGTGTTTCATATTGTTTTGTTATATTGTGCTACCTACTGTTGCCTAATGAATCTATACATATAGTAGTGATGCATAATTGAAATAGCATGATACAATGGAATGAATGAATAGTGAGTGAGTGAGATAATTCTTGTATTAGTAATGATTTAGTTCTAATATATAATTGATTATACTATTAAATCATAGTTTCAATTAAGTAAGAATATATATAAGGGTATGAATGTTTAGTAATTGTTTATTTAATAGCATGTCTATGTATTAGTTAGTTACTTGTTTACTAAGGGCATTTGTTATATATAATAAATGAATAATATTTATTAAGTGATAAGCATCAAGGAAATAATGGTTAGTAACTTAGAACAAACAATGACATGATAAACAGAACAATAGTATAATAATTTCAATAGCATAATGATACTCTGTTTTTTTTCTTTCTGTTGTACTGTAGCATATATTCATATTGGAACTAGTAGAGAATTATATAAATGAAAACAGTGGCAGTTTTAGTAATTCAAATTAGTCCAGTTTAACCGAATAGCAGAATTAAACGGTATAATTAATTGTCCAGAATTTGATGAAAATTTACGTGGTATCTAAGTTTAATTAGTAGATTAACATGGTGATGTTATTTTGTTGAAAATGTGATATTTACGAACCGACCAAAATAGTGTAGATTTAAATATCTTTTATATTAAATATTAGTTTTTGGAATAGAAAATGAATTAGGAACTTAGAATAAATGAAGTGTAATTATTAATTAGTTGATTTGCTTAATAGTTAAATTAATTTAAATAAGTATAATTGATTGGAATATAATATATATTGTATTGATTATTTGTTTGTCGATAACTTACGGTATTTTGGAATGTTGACCGTAATTGTATTTTGACCAAATACTAATGAATTGATATTTGGTTTAGAAGTGTATTCTTATATTTTATTGCGATACTTGATTTTGGCCAAAAATCTTGAAGTTTGACTGTATGTTGATCATAGTTGACTTTGTACCGAATACAATCGATTGTTGATCATCTGAGCAGTTGACTAAACAATCTTGAGCTGTAAGTCTTGAAACTTAACATGGAGATACTTTAAGACATATGAGACACCATGAAGTCCACTTGAGGCCTTGGAAGTTCAATTTCCTTTGAAGAAATCAAAATCCTAGTTAGAAGTATATTACTTAGGAGGAGGATTTGTCTGATTAAACCTTTGAGTACCCTTGAGCAATTGAGAACACTATGAGCATGAGGAGATCTCTTAAAATAAATTATCTCGAAATATAGATGGCAAATTTTGGGATACAACATTTGAGTTCCTTTTAAAAAGATGTCTCTCGAAACAAAGAGAGAGGGGATTTATAGATTGGTTTATGATGACTTACACGTTATGTACTGGCTTTGCTATTTTAATTTAATTTTTTATTTATGTATAAAGATGCCACGTGTTTGTTTGTGACTGGTTTAGAGTTTAAATAATAAAAAAAGGGCATTTATATGTAAAAGTTTAAAAAGTCACCCAATTTTTTTCTCTTTATTTGTTATTGGTTATGATATATATTTGTATGAAACAAGGAGATTGAGATGCAACGTGAGATTTAAAAGGGGGTCTTCATTAAGTTTTTTTTTAATTTATTTTTTATGTCTATATTTTATTATTTTTATTATTTCTATTTTATGCATTAGTTAATTTTTTTTGGGTTTATTAGAGGAGTTCTTTTATGGGGCTTATATAAATTGGGCTTTAATCTCTCTTATTAATACTTACCTCTTTCTAATTTAGCACATTTAGGTCTTGTTCTAATTAAATCTAGTTTTATTATTTAGTATGATTTATCTATTTATGTTATTTCACTTAATTAGGTTTAATTAATCTAGTTTTGTTAGGCTATTTAATTCTTTAAAAAAATAATACAAAAATGTTTGTTTTAATAATTTAGTTTATTAGGCTATTTAAAATTATTTAGTTTATTAAAAAAAATTTATTCATATTAATTTAGTTATCAAGTTTTAGAGCTAACTTAGAGTATTTATTTCTACTTAAATAAAAATTATAAAAAATACCAAAAACAATACAAACCCAAAAAAATACAAAAATATGTCGTTTAATTAGTTTTTTTGTTTAATTAGAGAACTTATTACCTTGTAAATAATCATTTATGTGCATAACTCAACTCACCTTATATAAATCCACTAACACTTAATTGTACATATACCCTTTATAAATAACTAATTGAAGCAAGTAGAACTTAAGTAAACATGAACGCACTTACCCTAATCTTAGAGAAGGTTCCTCTTGAGTACAAGGGAAGCGAGGGGTGCTTAACACCTTCCCCTTGCTTAATCCACTCCCGAATCTAGAATTCTTCCATTTTAGGTTTTCCCTATTATTTCCCTGCCCTTAGGACTAATAAATGACGGTGGCGACTATGTGAATTTTTTTGGCCGCGACATTACAATTCTGTCCAAAGCATAGAGCATACTCTTTAAGTAAATCAGCAATGTCAGTGATAGATTTATGATCTCCTCTGTAAAATATCATAATATCATCAGCATAAAGAGTGTATGATGGCACACAATCATTCCTAGAGGCTTTGATGAGGTTTAACTGATTAGTCTCTACAAGATGAGTGATCCCTCTACTTAGCACCTCTTCAGCCAAACAGAAAACAAGGGGAGACAAAGGGTCTCCTTGTCTCACCCCATTAGAACATTTGAAGAAACCATCATGCTTTCCATTAAAACCAATGGAAAGATTAGCCAAATGCAGAAGAGTTGAAATCCAGTTACAAAATTTATTGCAAAAACCAAAACTGTCAAGAGTTTTAATGAGAAATTCCCAACTAAGGGTATCAAAAGCTTTAGATATGTCAATCTTTAGAGCCACATACCATTATAGCATTTATTGTTAAGAAGGTTAATTGCCTCAGATGTGAGGCAAATGTAATCTTTGATGTTTCTACCCATGATAAAACTTTTATGTTAAGTAGATATCATATAAGGTAAAATAGAAGCAAGTCTGTCAGCAATGATTTTTGAAATAATTTTAAACTTGAAATTGGCTATAGCAATTGGATAATGTTTAAGAGTGTTAGGTTCATGATTCTTGGGAATTAGGATAATAGTGTTAGCGTTATAATTATGGAGAATCCAATCCTGTAGAAAAAATTGATTGACATCCTTAATGACATCAGTCTTAATAATGCTCTAATATTTTTGGAAAAATATAGCACCAAATCCATCTGGGCCAGGAGTAGAGTCAGATTTCAAAATTATAGCAGCTTTAATCTCTTCATCGTTAGGGATTAAAGATATCATAGCATTAGTATTATCATTCACCAGCTTTGGAATGACTTTTTGAATTAAACCTGTGTCCTATAGTAAAACATCTTAATTAAATAGTTTGGAGAAATGATTGACAAGATGATTTTCAATAATATTCCGGTCAGCGGCCACAACATCATTGATGTTCAAAGAGGATATCAAGTTATTTTTTCTCTTTTATTATTTATTAAAAGCAAAGAGCTTTAGATGAAACCTGTGTAACCATCTTTGAGGAAAATTGCTATAGTCCATCCAGGGATCAGCAATGAAGACAAAATCAGGAAGGTTATTTTGAATCGCCTCCTTAAAGCCAGTCTAGAGAAGCTATTTGTAATAACCTAATGTTCCAATAGAGGCTCTTCATTAGGATAGGTTTTTATGACTAGACACAAACCTAGTATTATCTGTAGATTTGGCTTTCTTGATTCTCTTTTTCTTGCTATAAACAAGTTGAAAATCCTTGTGTTGAAACAAGTCCACACCAGGGTCCTCCAAGTCTGCCATATTATTCCAAGACTCATGTAAAAAAATTGTAACTTGTTCCTTGTGTCTCTCATCCAATTGCGTTTCAGGCACATAATTCACCATCTGAGTGGCAACCACATATTCACTCTCTAAAGAAACCATCAATCTCAAGAGGACTGTCATGTGGAGCTGCAGGAGGAATATGAGCAAGAATGGTAACATCATTCATAACACTAATGAGTTCATTAGGGACATCCTCAATAGTATCAACCAAAGGAGTTTGGATGTGTATTGTTTCATCAGTATCTGCCACATTAACAAGTTGCAACTCTGAGTTAGCTTTAGAACTTTCCCCAACTGTGAATTTTTTACCTGTGGGAATGTAAGTACTTTTATCATGCTTCTGCAAATTATCTTTCCCATTACCACTAACTTGTTCTTTACTCTTACAATTAGAGATGAAGTGCCCAATGCTATTACAGTAGGTGCAGAACGTTGGTATTTTTTCATATTCAATATCTACAAAAAAGCAGATTTAGATCTTATAGCTGAGATCTTTAGTCAAATTTAAATCCACTAAGATGCAGACAAAATTACCAAATGGCCTTTCAAAAGTAGATTTATTTGAGGCAGAGTGAATACAAATCGGTGTATCGATACTACTAGAAATTGCAAAAAGGATTCTAGGTCTCCAATATTCTTGAGAGAGACCATGTATACTAATCCAAACCTGAGCAAAAGTTTGCTTCAGAGTAGATGGTATAAAGTCTTTTGTCCATGGGAACAACTTTAAAATGTCGTTGGGAAGCGACCAAGCATTGACAGATCTCACCCTTTGAACATCTTCAAGTGATGAAAACACAAATTTAAAGAACCCTTTTGCTAGAGATGTAACACCCCATTTTCCAATATAAGGCCACAGTTCCATAAGTTTGTTTCTTAGATTCACTATCGTGAGTGGTTGAGATCCTTTTGACTAAACCACACGGCCATGAAGATGATGCTTGCAAGCTTCAACCCCAAGAGCATATTCTTCTTCCGGGATTGTGATAGCTAATTTGTCCCCTTTTAGACATGGTATGGGTAATTGAATTAATGGAATATCACAAACATTGTTAGAGACCACCGAAGCAAAAGACTTAACTTTCATAGAACCTGGTACATTGTTAATCACATTACTATTGTTCACTTTACTAGCACCAACATGTGTTTCAGGGAACAACAGAGACACATCCATGAAGAAGGAAGATAAGAGGGAGGGGAGATAAGGTTGAGCTGCAGAGGAAAAACTAGCCATTACCGGTAGCGGTCTTTACTGTTCTGTTCTTATCTGATGTCATATCTGAATTGAATACATGTGTCTAAAACTATAATCTCGAAAATACTATTTCCAAAAACTTTATTATTGAAATTTTTATTCCTGCTTACGTGTTTGGTGAGTAATTTAATTTCCTAGGAATACTTATCAAATATATGCAATTGAAATTTTAAAATAAAAAGGCTTAAAAGCAGTTTTGATCCCCCTATTTTAATTTTTTTTAAGTTTTTAGTACCTCTTTAAAAAAAACGTTTTTGGACCTTATGTTTAACATTTTTTGGATTTTTTATGGTCCTTGTTCAAATTTGCATAGTTGGCACTACAATTTCTAACGTGGCACTGACCATGTGGAGCCACTTCACACAATTTGTGCCGCGTCACATTTTAAAATAAAAAAGTTATTATTTTTAATATTATTTAGTATAATTAATAAATTGTTTGCCAGGTGCCAATGAATTACTGGATAATTTACAAAAAAATATTTATCAATTGGTGGGGTTCGAACCCACATCCCTTCCAAAATATAGCATTCTTTAACCATCTGCGCCACTACATTTCTTGATAAAATTTTGTCCCAAATTTCTCACATTTGTAAATTGTTTTATGTATTTTGCTCGATTCCAAATGTTGACAGTTGATGTTAAAGCATGTATATTTTCTAATGAGCAAGAGACATGAATGTTAAATTGGTAAAACCATTTATAGCCAAAGATAGTTGCAGCAGATACTTCTTCAAGAGATATAACAACAACCAAAGAAGCAATGTTCCTATGAGTAACAACTTGTTGGAATGATTGATCGAAAAATTAGCAAGTGTACTATTTTTCATCAATGTAGTTTTAAAAAGAGGTTTATACCCAGTATCGAACTCGCGGACTGCGTAGGAAATACAAGTTTCAAAATTATTCAATTGAACAAAATATCATGGGATTTGTTTGTTTGTAGAGAAATTATATTAATTATAACTAATGAAAGAGAAAGTAAAATAATGGTTCTTGACAATATGAGAAAGCATGCTAGGTTAGGTGTTTAAATTGCCGCGCAATGAACTTTATTCCCCAATTTATGAAATATAGTTATAATGAGCTACTACTGAATCTCAAGAGTTGTTTTCCTTAATTCCTTAACGGAAAACCTTTGGTGTTTATCTTTAATCCTAATTCCTTAGCTATTAAAGATAACAACAAGCGCTATAATAATGAATATCAAGAATTAAACGGTTACTACGGTTAAATCCTCATTCCTAAGCAATTTTACCGAAGTATTATTGTGCAAATTGCATTGAGTTGGTTTGTCCGACCTAAATCTCATCCGTGAATCGGAAAACTATTTGTCCGATAGAAAAGACATTAAGAATTTTGCACAATAAAAATAAACTCATAAAACTTCAATAACATAAATTGATGAAAATACGGTTCATAACAAAGGCAATTCAGGGACACCCCCCTAGCAATGGGGGGTTTAGCTACTCATAGTAATATTCGAAGAATTAAAAATAAAGATGATAAACATTACATAAATTAGGGGAGGCTTTAATCTTCAATTGCGATTGCCGTTGAAAATCTCCGTTCTCCGAAACCCTTGTTAGCTTCTCTTCTTCACCGTAAAAATTTTCAATATGATCCAAGATAATCCAAAAAAACTCTCAAACTAGGTCTAAGTAGTGTTAGGTTACATTCCATTCATGTAAAAAGTCGAGAACGCCCTTAATGAGACTTGAAATAATGAAACAGCTAAAAAAACAAATTTAGGCCGCATCAGCTAACATGGCCGTGTCCCACGACACTAGTGCCCATGTCAGCCTCTGTTTTCTCTTAAAAAGGCTCTTTTTCATGTATCAGCTGACACGGCCGTGTCCCACGACACTGGCGCCCGTGTCAGCCTTTGTTTGCTCCCAACAACATTTTTTTTCTCTTTTTCAGCTGACATGGCCGTGTCCCGACACTGGCGCCCGCGTCAGCTTCTTTCCTTGCAATTTTGGCTTTGTTTTCTTCTGTTATCATCCTATTTTTTCGGCGATTCTTCCTTACACCTGAAATAACCAATAACTACCAACAAAGTGATCAAAAGTAACTATTCTACTAAAAATTACCACTAACAATTAGATTAACAAAACATGAAAGAACTAATTAAAACAAAGAACAAACCATTCACAGTGTTACCGAAATGACCTATTTTTACCAAATAATTTGCGGAGTATAAGTGAAATTAATGACCGATTACAACCCCAAACTTAGCTCGTTGCTTGTCTTCAAGCAATGCCTGAGACATCAAACAAAGGTCACCCCTAAATTTACGCTTCCACAATACAACCGTGTTTTCACAACTCGACTTCCACCCTTCCGGTCAATCGTGCTAGCTTTTACTCCCCGAATTTTCTGCTCCACTTTCATATTAAAATTCTCCTTCACCTGTAAGCTTTTTCACACTTCTCACCAAGTCTCTCACGGTTAAAAGCAATTCACTCATAAATCACAATATGCAATATCAACTTTTAAATTTGAACAAATTCTACTTTCATACACAAACACTTTGCACACACTTTTTGAGGTCTTTGGGTTGTAACGGGGCTTAGGACAGGTGGGATAAACAAGGAAACGGATACACAAAGGTTTTGGGGGCTCGGCAGTCATGTTGTCTTTCTTGTCATTGTGCTTATTTGAATACGATGGGGTTTAACATTGACTCTTTAACTTCACTCAATTATTCGAGTGTTTCAAATGTAACCAAGTCATTTAGCCGGGACAAGTGTGTTTTTATGAGTTCTATATTTTTTTTCTTCTCTTTTTTTTCGGAGCATTCAAGAGTCTCCACATTTTTGTTTTCACACTTGCCCTTTTTCGTATAAGGTTCACCACCCCAAACTTAGAATTTTGCACAATTTCTACATCCACAACGTTTATGCCGAGCACGGGTAAGAGGGAATATTTTTTTCTTTTTGGCCAAGGGGTAATATATGCGGTTTAAAAAAACAAACAAGGGATACAGGCTCCAAGGGGTTTGCAATGGATAAACATAAATAAGGGACGACTAGAAAGGCTCAAGGGGAAACAAAAAAAACGTGCCTCAATGTGTGTTATCATGTAGCGTCATATGAGTAGAACTTACGCAAATTCAAAGTGATAAAGTCATACCTGACTACTCTCTCATGATGATAAATTTCTGGCTTTTTATGATCTCACCATGTTGGGCATAGCTTACAGGATCCCGAGTGCTTATTGTGTAATGTCGCTTCTTTTCCGGTTCGTATGTACCAGCTTTCAATCTCAGTCCGGTGTCATCAAGTTGCGTCCAACTACTTCTTTCGGTTGTATCAACTTTCAGGGATGCCTTTTGGTGCAAGATTGGGTTGTCTCGTTCATCCTTTCCTTACTACTCCATCAATCATCCAATAAAGCACATCAATCTATAACACTGGAAGGTCAACATTAAACATAAATAACTAAAACAAACAAGAATAACTGAAACTAAAAACTGAAAGCAATAAAACCCCCCCACACTTGAACCAAACATTGACCTCAATGTTTAAATTCAAGATAGTGAGGGTGAACTCACAGAGGGTAATGCGACTCCAGCTGCCGCTTCCTAGCTTTCACCGGAGAGACCCACCTTTTTTTTCTTTTCTGAAAACAAAACAAAAAGTAAACCGCATTATTAAAACTGTGGGTTGCCTCCCACGAAGCGCTACGTTTAACGTCGCATGGCTCGACGGTCCAATACCCTTTATTAAGGAGGGTACTTCCTTCTCCAAACTTGGTTGCTTGTCACTTCCGCAACCACAAACTTATGAAGCAGAGAAGTATGGACCACTTTTCTCTTCAAGTTACTACCCACTTTCATCGTCTCACCTTTACTTTCCACTGTTTTCTTCTTCTTGATTTCTTGAATTACTGCAGGAATTTTTATAGGTGTAAGAGTTGAGGCCACCTTAGAGATGATACTTGAAACTTTTTCGGGATGATGTGGACTTTTGTTGGCTCCCTCACTTCTGATCATACCAACTTTAGATTGATTATTCCCACCAGCAGCTTGTTTTTTGACTTCTAACACCTTCAGTGTTACCTCCTCATCAAATGATTTAACTACGAGTTCCCCTTTTTCAATATCCAAATTGCAGCGACTAGTAAGCAGAAATGGTCGCCCAAGAAGGATTGGAGTCTCTTCATCCTCAGAAATGCCCATGATGTGGAAATCAACTGGGTAGACAAACTTGTCAATCTCTACCATTACATCTTCGGCTATCCCATATGACTTCTTAATAGTGTGATCAGCGAATTTCAACTTTGTTTCACTCTCGCTTATTTTTCCAATCTCCAGCTTTTTGAAGATGGACAATGGCATCAAACTCACACTAGAACCAGAATCAATTAACACCTTCTTGAACACTCTGTCATTGATGGTGCATGGTATTGCCACCACTCCAGGGTCTTTCTTCTTAATGGGGATCTTCCTTGCTGGCGAGACTCTACCATACTTTTCAGTCACAATTTCTGTTTCATCTCCCACTAACCTTTTTTTTAAATTACCTCCTTCATGAATTTCTTGTATGCAGACACATTTTCAAGTGCTTCAAAGAAAGGTAAGTTGATCTCCAACTTTTTGAACATTGCAATAAACTTCTCAAAGTCTTTCTCTTTTGAATCTTTCTTTGTCACTCTGGAGGGGAAAGGTAGCTTGATCGCCGGTTTAGTTTCTTTCTTATTTTTCTCTTCAAGTGGCTTAATCGGTGGTACCACTACTTCGGGTTCTTTCAGATTTTCTCTCACTTCCAGATCTACTTCTATGACTAAATTGTCATTTATTTCCTCTTCTTCTTCTTCTTCAGGCTCTGGCGTTTTCTGACTTCTTGTTGAGACAACATTAATTTTCTCTTGGTTTTTTGGATTTGCCATAGTTGAGCTTAGAAGAGTGCCTTGTGCCTGTAGAGTGAGATGATGTGCTATCTGACCCACTTGAACTTCCAGATTTTTGATTGAAGTTGTTGTGTTCCTATGGTTATTTCTTGTCTCTTCTTGAAACTGAGAACATTGTCCGGCCAGTCTCTCAATAGCTACTTCCCATTCTGCCTTTTGAGGAACTTGTTGTTGATCTTTCCATGAGAAGTTTGGATGATTCTTCCATCCCGGATTATAGGTGTTAGAATAAGGATCGTTCTGCTTCAAGAACTTGATCTCTTCAATTTGTTGAGGAGTTGCAAAATAATACACAGTTTGGTGAGGGCCATTACAAATCTCACAACTGACCGTCTGAGCCGGTTGAACTTGAGCCACAGTTTGAGTCTCAACACTTATCTTCTTGAGTCTTCTCTCGACTTCAGCTGCAATTTGGTCTTCCATTTCCACAACTTGATTAGCCAACTTTAAATCAATCATCCCTTCCGGCTGGCTTACACTACGGTCATATAATTCCAAATGCTCATTCGCAGCAATGGCTTCAATGATCTTCTTGATACCAGTGGTTGTTGTAAAATTAGATGAGCCACCGACAGCCGTGTCAATGAGTTGCTTAGTCTTCATCTTGAGGCCATTCACAAAGTTCTGCATATGTTCAGTTGCATCCATATTGTGAGTAGGACATGCAGCTAATAATCGTTTAAACCTCTTGTACGCATCTCCAAGTGATTCTCCTTCCTTCTGTTTAAAATTTACTATGTCATACCTCTTACGGATATACACAGAAGCGGGAAAATACTCGTTGAGAAATGTCGTCTCCATCTGTTGCCAAGTTGTAATGCTCCCAGCAGGTAAAGAGTAGAACCACTCTTCAGCATCTTCTGAAAGGGTAAAGGGAAACATTACCAACTTTTTCGCTTCCTCAGAGTGTCCTTCAATTTTTAACGACGGGGTCATCGTGAGAAATCTCTGTAAATGCTTATTTGCATCTTCATTGATTTTCCCGAAAAAGGTCTCTTTTCGAGTTGCTGAATCGTTGAAGGGTGCAACTGAAAATGAGCAACATTGACCGGTTGATTTACTATTGTCAAACGTCCAGTTGGAGCATTTGATCCTCCATAGTCACCGAGAAGTCTCTCCACTAGAGGTGGATTTGCAGCCATGGTTTCAGACTCGGTGTTTGAATGTTCGGAACAAACCGAAATTACTTCCTCTTCTTCAGATTCAGAAACTGTCAGTGTTGCTTTTGATGTTTCCGGTCTTTCTTGTCTTGCTTTTCGAAGTCTAGCTCGCAACGATCGTTCTGGCTCTGCGTCAAAAAAAATTATGCTGAGGCCTTACCTCGCATACAAAGATTAGACAATTATTAGTAGTGAGCAAATAAAATAACAGAAAATTAAAGTTTTAGTTGCAGAGCAACAAAAATCCAATTGAATTATTATTAAACTTATATTTTGGCAGTCCCCGGCAACGGCGCCAAAAACTTGATCGAAAAAATAGCAAGTGTACTATTTTTCATCAATGTAGTTTTAAAAAGAGGTTTATACCCAATATCGAACTCGCGGACTGCGTAGGAAATACAAGTTTCCCAATTATTCAATTGAACAAAATATCATGGGATTTGTTTGTTTGTAGAGAAATTATATTAATTATAACTAATGAAAGAGAAAGTAAAATAATGGTTCTTGACAATATGAGAAAGCATGCTAGGTTAGGTGTTTAAATTGCCGTGCAATGAACTTTGTTCCCCAATTTATGAAATATAGTTATAATGAGCTACTACCGAATCTCAAGAGTTGTTTTCCTTAATTCCTTAACGGAAAACCTTTGGTGTTTATCTTTAATCCTAATTCCTTAGCTATTAAAGATAACAACAAGCGCTATAATAATGAATATTAAGAATTAAACGGTTACTACGGTTAAATCCTCATTCCTAAGCAATTTTACCGAAGTATTATTGTGCAAATTGCGTTGAGTTGGTTTGTCCGACCTAAATCTCATCCGTGAATCCGAAAACTATTTGTCCGATAGAAAAGACATTAAGAATTTTGCACAATAAAAATAAACTCATAAAACTTTAATAACATAAATTGATGAAAATACGGTTCATAACAATGGCAATTCAGGGACACCCCCCTAGCAATGGGGGGTTTAGCTACTCGTAGTAATATTCGAAGAATTAAAAATAAAGATGATAAACATTATAAAAATTAGGGAAGACTTTGATCTTCAATTGCGATTGCCGTTGAAAATCTCCGTTCTCCGAAACCCTTGTTAGCTTCTCTTCTTCACCGTAAAATTCTTCAATATGATCCAAGATAATCCAAAAAACTCTCAAACTAGGTCTAAGTAATGTTAGGTTACATTCCATTCATGTAAAAAGTCGAGAACGCCCTTAATGAGACTTGAAATAATGAAACAGCTAAAAAAAACAAATTCAGGCCGCATTAGCTGACATGGCCGTGTCCCACGACACTGGCGCCCGTGTCAGCCTCTATTTTCTCTTAAAAAGGCTCTTTTTCATGTATCAGCTGACACGGCCGTGTCCCACGACACTGGCGCCCGTGTCAGCCTCTGTTTGCTCCCAACAGCATTTTTTTCTCTTTTTCAGCTGACACGGCCGTGTCCCACGATACTGGCGCCCGCATCAGCTTCTTTCCTTGCAATTTTGGCTTTGTTTTCTTCTGTTCTCTTCCTATTTTTTCGGCGATTCTTCCTTACACCTGAAATAACCTATAACTACCAACAAAGTGATCAAAAGTAACTATTCTACTAAAAATTACCACTAACAATTAGATTAACAAAACATGAAAGAACTACTTAAAACAAAGAACAAACCATTTACAGTGTTACCGAAATGACCGATTTTTACCAAATAATTTGCGGAGTATAAGTGAAATTGGCGACCGATCAATGATTAATGAATCAAACTTTTCAAGATTAGAAATAGGTTGTGAAAGATTATCCCAAGATTCGAACTTGTCAAACCCGGCCATTCCCAGGTGCAGCATGTGCTGCAGCACTGGGCCCCAATTTTTGGGGAGGCCCACATCGAGTTCAGTATTTTTTTCCTTCATTTTCACTCGGTCACTTTTCTATATTTTACATTTTATTGTTTTTCTCTTTTAATAATAATAAAGTATCAAATATTTGTGGGTGCCATCAAAACGAATTAAATCCATAAATGTCATATTAAATATTGTGTTTTCAATTTTACGAAAAAGCTAAAAATTAAGAGAAAGTGTATATTCTTAAAAAAGAAAAATAAAGACAAAGTGTATATATAATTTAGTGATTTAGTTATAAAAACATAAGTTACTGTTTTTGAGTGAAATTAAAATAAATTAATTAGTAGGAATTCTCTAAACTCTAAAGTTATAGGGTGAGACAAAATTTCTATAGAAAAGATAAAATTCTATTAATTTCAATTTTATATTACACCTTTTTATTAATCATTAGATAAACTAAGTTTTGTTTTATTTCAAAGCTCAATAATTAAACAAATTTTTTTCATTTTCACTCCAACTTAATAATACATTAATTCAAAAAAAAAAAATTAACGTATCTATTTATCATCATTTTAAATAAAATATAACTCAAGCAAATTAACAATGTTTTTTAAAGGGTTGACCTTCCTCAGATGCAACATCACTGGCTTTAAATTTTGAGATGTTCAATTTTTTTAAATTAAAAAATAAATAGATTTTAAATTTAATTTTTCAAAAATACGTGTAAAATCATAATTTAATTTTAAATATTTGTTATTTTATATACATTTTTAAAAAACAGGTATAAAATCATATTTTTTAAAATTATATGTTTTTTTAATTTAACTCTGTTTTATATATAAGAACAGGGCCTCCGGATTAATTGGGTCAGCCCTGAAACTTGTCATACCATGTTTATTGAAATTGAATATGAAACTTGAACTTGAAAAAGGTAGTTTAGTTTTTAAAGCAACTGAACTTAAATAACAAACATGGAAAGAAATAAACAAATGAAGGTGCAACTCTGTTGGTTAAGGTTACCGGCCTTCAACTTAGATAGTGAGTTTGAGTCCTACCTGGGCTTGATCTTTTGTCTATTAACATATAACTCGTTAATTTCTATTATTTATATAAATACAATTTTAGATTTAAATCTTATAAATAATAATCTTAAATATATTTTTAAATTATGTGGCATAAATTATGTGATGTGGCGCCACATGGTCAGGGCTACCTTAGAAATTGTAGTGCCAATTATGCAAATCTTAAAGGGGAAAAATCCAATAAATTTTAAATATATGGATTAAAAAACTAATTTGTTAAAGGAAAACTAAAAAGTTAAAAAATTAAAAAATGGGGATCAAAACGGCTTTTAAGTCAATAAAAAATAAATGAGTCAAAATGTTTGGGAGTGAATAGTTATGAGTGATTACTTCTTATTTATATGAGAATGTGAAATTCTCACTCTATAACATAAGAATAGAAAGTGACAAAATAAAAAATAAAATAAATTCCTAGCACAAAAAAATTTCTAGGCATAATTTATTAAAACTTGAAACAAATTTACACAAACTATTTAAAAATTTGTAACCCAAAAACAAATACTCCTTATTTATTTAAAAATGGGAAAGAAACTAATTCAACTATTAACTATTGAAAAATAGTAGTTCTTATTTATAAACATCAAATTAAAATAAAAATGATTATTAAAATTCAATTTGGAAGATTTTGACATAGTGAAACAATGTTTACCAAAACTCTTAGGTTATGTTTGGGAGTTTGGAGGGGAGGGAAAGGGAGGACTTCGAAAATTGATTTTTTTTTTTTAAATAGAGAAATTTTCAACATTTTTTGAAAAAATATTTTGTTTTTTTGACAGGAACAAACTCAACAACTTTCATTCATTAAACAAAACTCAATACAAGGAGGTAATATATTAAGGAAACTACGCCTATACCAAGAATTGGCCGCCTTAGCTAATGAATGGGCAACCGAATTCGCTTGGCACTTAATGAACTTTACCTCAAAGTTCGAAAATAAACATAACAAATTCTGAATAGACTTAATGATAAAATTAAATTCAGAGGATCCAACATGTTTAGCTTGAACAGAATTGACCACAAATTGACAATCACTTTCAAAAATAACATGAGAGAAATGGGAAGAGATAAAATGATTAAATAATGTTTATTATTAATGTATTTTTACTTTTTGAAATACTATAACAACAAAAAATAATATTTGAACATTTTGTCTAAACTCTAAAACCCTCATTTAATACAAATTTTGAGTTCCCCAAATTAGGGGTTTTTTTGTGTTATGAAGAAAACCAAATCCTCCAAAACCCTCCAAACTAAAATATTTATATTCTTTTCCCCCAATCCTAGTTTGGCTATTAAATATCCCAAGAAACGTCCAAATTTTCTTCTCATTAATAGGCTTCAAACTAGAGATAGATTGGCGACGCGTAGAATTATTCTGGGACGCATACTGTTATTTGTACTTATATCTTGAGCCTCCCAAATCTCACTTCCATCTATCTTGTAGCTGACTAAGTTTGGTCCCATATCTCTGCTTGGTTGGGTTAATGCAGCCTTCCGCCTTCGGCTTCGACAGAAGATCAACTTTTGGCTTTTGTAGCTTCTTTAAGGGTCTGTTTGGTTTGGAAGAGAAATTGTGAAGAGAGAAATATATAAGAAAGAATGGAAGAAGAGAAAAAAATATGAGAAAAAAAGTAGATTTGAGGTATTGATTGGTTTAAGAGAAAGAAAGAAGAAATAGAGAAGAGAGAAGTGTCGTATATTTTAAAGTACTATAATACCCTTGTGATAAACAATATTTTCTATTCAATAAATTCGATTGTTTTGATTTAAATTCAATTGTTTTCATTTAAGATATATTTTTAATTTGAAATATTAAAATGGAATGATTAGATTTGTTTTGAAAAAATATTTAATTTAGTTTTTAATTCATGCAATAAACATTATTGCCATATTGTAAAACTCATGATAGAGATGACAATAATACAAACTATTTTGGTTGGTTTTAAAATTTTACAAGTGCAAGGGTAAACGTGGAAAGTTGCATTTCTTCTTTCTTTCTTCACAATTTAGAGAGAACTAAAAAAACTATGGGTTCCACATGTTTTCCTACACTCTGCCCTATTTCTCTGTTGTTCCAAACAGCATAAATGCTCCATCTCTTTCGTATTTCTCTCTCACTTAGTTCTCTTTCACCTATTTCTATTGTACCAAACACACTATAAATGATATGATCAAGAAGAAATTTAGACTTTTGATTTGCGCTGCCGTTAATTTGACTACTTGGTTGATTCCAACGAGACTCTCTTCAAGAGTGATTAAGCGTGTGTTTGGTTCGGGGTAGATGGAGGGGAGGGGAGGGGAGGGAATATTTTTAATTAAATTTGTTTGGTTCAAATTTTATGAGGGGAGGGGAGGGAAGAGGAGGGAGCAAAATCCTTCCAAAATACACTTTTTGCATCCCTCCAAATTGGAGGGATTCGGAGGGGAGGGGAGGGAATCTCAATTTTAATATTTTAAAAATTATTATAATTACTATAATATCCTCAGTTTTATTTTAATATTTCAAAATTATTCATTTTCTTTTGTATTATTGCTCTCTTATGTGTGATTTTTCTCGATTGTTTCTATCAACTTATTATAATTATTCTCCATCTTCAAATTATTTTGAATTTTTTGTCCTTAATATAAATCATAATCATTTCACTTTTTTGATTTTTTTTTATAACTCTTTTATGTTAATTTATGTTTTTTTTCTAATTTTGTTATGTATCCTATCGTATTTTCTTTTATATCAAATTTTAAAATTTTTATTTTAATTAATTAATTAATTTTATTAAAAGATTTAAACCATCTATATTTAATAATAAATTATTTTAGGTATTTTATGTGTTAAATAATTCATTACGATTTCAAAGTTGTTATCAACATATAGTTTAATTTGTTTTTGAATATTTTTATTCGAATTAAGTGAACTCAATTTTTTAATGTTATGTAGTAAATTATAACTTTTTAGTCACTCAATATTAGAAATTTTACTAACAAAAAAATATGTATAAATTTTTCACATTTGAATATCGTATTGTATCACTTATATAAGATAATAAGGATAAAAATGTAAATTATTAGTAAAACACCTCCCATCCTCTCCTGAACCAAACATATTTTTAATTAAAATCCCTCCCTTCCCCTCCCCTTCCCTCGTTTGAACCAAACACCCATCTAATTAAAAAAATTCTCTCACCTCCCCTCCCCTTCTCTCTCCTCCATTAAAATCCATCCCCTCCCTTCCCCTTGTTTGAACCAAACACACCCTAAAGGAAAACACTTTCTAGGGATTGGTATCCATCTAGAGTTAAAGAAATTATAGTAGGAGATAAGAATGATTGATTTTTAGATTTGTTACGTTTTATTCCAATAATTTAATTTCCATTGAGTACTCCTTATATTCAATTTTAATACAATGTTTTGTTAATTTATGGAAACATTGTTGAATATTGGAGGCGTATTAAAGGTAAGAAATTTGAGAAAATATTTATAGGACCATAAATATATTTAATTATATTTTGTTAATTGGGTTTTTTATGGGCTTTACTTGATTAAATTTTGGCTGTTTATGGAGTTTACTTGGTTAAATTTTGGAGATTTTTTATTCCACCTTATGCTTTTCTAACGTATCACACAAAATTCTAAAAATGCCCTAAAAACCAGAAATATATTTCCGATGCGCATTTCCACACACATAATTAATTCGTTTTTGAGATTGACCCCATTTTACGGTAAAATTGATACCGAAAATGCACTTCCAATATAAAACCGAAAATGTATTTCTAATTCTTGATTTGTTTTTCACTTCCGATTCATTATTCAAAGATTGGACTGTTGCGTTTTTTATTTCTAGACACAATAAAAACAATGTATTATAGAATTTGATTAAATAGCAAATTAGTTATGTAATTTGATTAAACTAATGATTATGATCTTCTGCTTTTTGTTTTTTATATATTTATTTCAATTTATTTATTTTCATTTAATTTATAACACCAAAGCAACCAATAAATAAATTTAATTTATTTCTTTATTAAAGTTTATTAATTATAATTTTTTTCATTAAAATCAATAAAAACATAAATTAATAAATCATATAAATCCTATTTTTTAAATATAATAAAAATCTTACAACATGGTTAATTTGAAAAAGGTGGTCTTTTGGTGTTAGGTGGGTCTTTTCTGCAAACATGATCAAATTTACACACTGCCTTTTGTTTTATTTTGCTTCACACACAACCCTACCATCTGTTGTAACACCCGTAATATTTTAATTTTAATTTAATTGGAAAATTGAATTAATAATTAGAATTATTATGAATTCTATGAAAATAATTGGAAAGGGAATGATTTATAACATTGGGCCATGTGAGAAGTTAGTAAGCAAGGGGATGTTGTGTAGTAAAGCCCTTTACTAAATTAAAATATTATTTTTATAAAATATTAAGGAATTGGGAAAGAAGAAAAGAACGTGAAAGAAGAGCTGAAGGTTTGGAACACGAAGAACGTGAAGAGGAACTGTAGAGGGAGAGACCTATCAAGAATTTCGACTAAGGTAAGGGGGGACTCTCCGGTTATCATCTATTATCGCATTTTTAGATGATAATATTGATTAGGGATGTCGTTTGAGTCAATTGATTTGTATGTTAGGTTAGGGATGTTATGATTGATGAAATTTCATGAATTGTTGGATTAAAATGTGTTGTTTTGGTGTGTGATGATGTATAATGATGTAATTTGTGATTGTATGACTGTATCTGGTGCTTAGAGTCGATTTTGGGGCTTGAATGTGTGAAATCGCAGGGTCTGTCGCAGACTTGAGATTTGGTAAAATCGCAGGTCCGCTAAGCGGAGGGGGGTCCGCTGAGCGGAGGACCCGACCTAGTTATCTTCTGTCTAACATCGCTAGAGGTCCGCTGAGCGGAGGTCTGGAGGAATTCGCTTCTGCCTCGCGTCGCTGAGCGAACCTTGCTGTGTAGAAAATTGTTCAAACTTGAAAATGATGTATCTTTTGAACCCTTGGCCTGCTTTGAGTGCCGTTTTGAGTATGCTAGACCTCATAACATAACCTATGCGTTTAAATCAAGAAATGAGGATAACTTTCGATTATTGAGGAATTATGAATTATTGTTTGATGAATGATGTATTGTGCATATATGTGATGAAATGTGATAATGCATGCTATGTTGAAGCAATGATCATGTGACGATTTATTGGTTGTTTGACGATGATGATTGGATAATATTTGAAATGACGTTAACATATGTAAACATGCTTTGATGATGATGATGATGATGATGAAATGAGTATTTTGATGATGTTACTCATAGACTTGACGATGGTATAAGTATGTTCATATATGTTTGCATTCATTCATATTCATTGATGATGCTGTATCCATGATGATGTGTTGGATCAGTAAAGGGCATGATTCCCATTGTGTGGAATCTGTGCTGGAAGGGTCGTATCTTGATGATGTTGGATCGGTCATGGGTTATTCCCATTTGATGATGTTGGTACCACATGCATAGTGTCAGTTCATACATATGCATACCTTTATAACATGATTGGATGTATTCCAGTGTTATAATTATTGATGATGTGTTGGTTGGTTGGTTGCTTATGATGATAAAACTTGTCTGAATGTCTGTTTATGAATGCAATTGGGTGAATGATATAACTATGACGTGTTATTATTTATGATGCAATAATATTTGTTAATTGCGATGAGACTCACCCTTACATGTTGACATTTTCAGATTGAGGATAGCGGTTGTTCGACTCGGTGAGGATTAGCTCATGAGTCAGTTGTTTAGTTAGCGTCAGGTATCATGCTCTGATATTTGTAACACTGGGGACGCGATGTTTAGAGTTTATGTTTTATGACTCTAGTTATGTTTTTGATGTTTGAAGGATAAGTTTTAAGGATGATTAAACTTAATCCGTGTGATTTGATTTCCGCTGTGTTAACATGAAGTTTTTTATTTATGATGATTACCTCAGTGAATGCATGACATAACTGAACGATGTTTAATTAATTATTAAATTGTGGTACCCTTGTTTTCATGTACTCTGAATTGATTTTATTTAATTTGCCGCGGGGTTTAGAAGGGTGTTACATCTGTCTCGTTAACAAATACCTCCATCTCTGTCTTTTTCATTTTCAACTTTTCTTTCTCTCTCTTCTATCAAACTTCTCCTTTTTCTTTTTCTCTTTCCTTTCTCCCTTCTCCCCCCCGATGCTTCATCTTCATCTTCCTCTTTTCTTTTTCTCTTTTCTCTCTCTCTTATCCCGATGCTTCATCTTACTCATCTTCCTCTTTTTCTTTGTTCTCTATTCATCTTCTTCATTCTTCTGGTTAAGGCTTCTTTGATTTGCGACATAAAATTACAAACCGGAATAATACTTGCAAAGATCTTCCAAAAACAAATCCAGATCCGCTATCATGAGTCATAATGATGTAAGTTGAAGATGTTATTTGGAAGATGTAAGTTTCATCCATTTTATGCAAAGCTTAATTTTGAAGTTTTTTGATCCTTAAATGATATGTTTAGGTTTTGAACTTTTAGGTTTTATTATAAACCATTCTGAAGGATAGAAAAACACTTAGAAAGGGGGGGTTTGAATAAGTGTAGTTTCAAAACTCGTAAGATAAAAATAATTTGCACAAGTATTTTTATCCTGGTTCGTTGTTAACTAAACTACTCCAGTCCACCCTATACAAGGTGATTTACCTCAACTGAGGATTTAATCCACTAATCACACGAGATTACAATGGTTTTCCACTTAGACAACTTCTAAGTCTTCTAGAGACTTCTGATCACAACTTGATCACTCTAGGAACAACTGCTTAGAGACCTTCTAAGACTTCTCTAGAGTATACTGATCACAACCCGATCACTCTAGTCCTTTACAAATTAATGTAAACAAATTCTAAGAGTATTACAATTGCTTCTTAAAAGCGATAATCACAAACTGTGATATTTCTCTTACAGATTTAAGCTTAGACTCACTAAAGTATTACAACAGTAATGTAGTGAGGTTGAAGATGAAGTTTCTGAGCTTTGAGTTGAACAGCGTTTCAGCAAGTTAATATTCACAGAAATTGTTAAGAATTGGTAACCTTGCTTCTCATCAGAACTTCATTTATATAGGCGTTTGAGAAGATGACCGTTGGGAGCATTTAATGCTTTGCGTATTCCGTACAGCATTGCATTTAATGTTTCACTGTTTTGTCAACTACCTCGAGCCTTGCTTTTGCTGTGACTACTGACATTGCCTTTAATAGCTTCTAACGTTCCTTTTGTCAGTCAGCGTAGCCTGCCATCTAGTACTTGATTCTGATTTGTTCTTTGTAAATACTACGTTGAAAATCATCAGAGTACAAACAGCTTGGTGCAGAGCATCTTCTGATCTTCTGATCTTGATATGCTTCTGAGCGTGATTCCATGACTTCAGTGCTTCTGCTTCTGAACTCAAGTTCTTCTGATGCTTCTAATAGACCATGTTCTGATTCTGCTTGACCATCTTCTGATGTCTTGCCAGACCATGTGCTGAAGTTGCATACTGAACCTTCTGAGTCAAAGCTTCTTAGCGCTGATTTGTGCATACTCTTTATATGTTTCCTGAAAAGGAAATTGCATAGGATTAGAGTACCACATTATCTTGAGCAAAATTCATATACATTGTTATCATCAAAACTAAGATTATTGATCAGAACAATTCTTGTTCTAACAATCTCCCCCTTTTGATGATGACAAAAACATATATAAATGATATGAATTTGCAATCAGAATAACAGATGGCAAAAGACAATTACACAGTTATAGCATAAGCATATAAACATAATGTGAATGTGTCTCTCCCTGAGATTAACAATCTCCCCCTGAGATGAATAATCTCCCCCTGAAATTAATACTAGAAGAATTTTATAAATAAAAGACTTCCCTGAGTATTTCAGTAGAGACGTTCACATATGCTTGAACTTCAGAACATTCACTGCTTCTGATTTCTGCTTCCATAGGACAGCTTCAGAACATTGAATTTCTTTAGATCCTCAGAACATTCACAGCTTCTGATTCCTGCTTCCATCGGACAGCTTCAGAACTTGAATTTCTTTAGATCCTCAGAACATTCACAACTTCTGATTTCTGCTTCCAGCGGACAGCTTCAGAGCTTGAATTTCTTCTTACATCACTTCATGCTAGATTGTATCAGAACATTGTTGAATGTACCAGAGCATCATCAGAGCATCTCTACATCCTGAAATGTTACAGAACAAAACTAAACGACAAAAGTCAGCATGAATGAATCAGAACATAAAATATGTTTCAGAACATATAATATGTATCAGAGCCATATAAGCCATATAAAATGTATTAGAACAAATAGACATAATGTTTTAGATCATATTCTATCATCAGAATATCTGAACATTCTTCCTTCTTGCTACTGATTCTGAAGCTTCATAGCACTCAGCTTGCTTCAAGAATCCAAGAGCATATTCCTTTTACAGAATTTGCGATTCCTCATGATTTTGCTTCTAATGTTGAGCTTTCAATCCTGCAAAACAACTTAGAAACATATGAAGCTTGCAGCTTCTGTTAGTAATGTGGGGGCTTTCTTCCCGGCAACTGCTAATATAAATCAAATCATTTATCACTATTTCTCCCCCTTTTTGTCATAACATCAAAAAGAATGTAAAAGATTCATATGTAAGCATTCGACAAAAGAAAGAAAAGCAAATAATCATTGATAAAACAAGCAGAAGTACAAGAGTTATGCAGAATAAGCTTTTCATTGATTAACCAAACAGAGTTACAGAAGATGTATGCTGATACACAAGTGCAACAAGCAAAGAAAACTACAAGGACACAAAGACTACAACCCTAGCCTAGTCCTAATCTAAGCCAGCATATCATGAATCCCAGCGTTGTTCTTGCTCTTGCTTGGTCATCAAATCTTGAAACTCTGCATGCCTGAGCAGCTCCTAGAGAAAGAAGTAAATGAATACAAAAGAGGAACTGAGAACAGTTCACCAGGAGAGAGCGTATTCTCAGATGGGCTTTCCCTTAACATAGAAGTTAAGTCCTTATGGAACCTAACTTCATCCAATATTTCAAGAAAGTCTTCTTCCTTTGGACAAATGTTGATAACAGCATCAAGGAAGAGATCTGACTTGAGAAAAACTTGGAATGCCATCCCGAGATATGTTTCTCATCCTGTAACCGATTAACCCTTCCATCCGTTCTATTCAAATAGATCAGCCACTTTTGAGACTTAGTTTCTTCAACTGGTTTAAAGTTTTGATGAAGGGAACTAGGCGAAGGATTCATGATGAACGCTAGATCGATGAAGAATGAACTAGGGTTTACGCAAAAGATATTCATAGAAAAGTGAGAGAAAGAAAGAGAGAGCACAAAGATTGATTGAAGAATGCAAAGAAATGGAGAAATAAATAGAGGGAATGTGGGGAAGGAAACGTTCTAGGGAAGGGAAAACGTTTGACGGATATAAAAACGAAAAAAGAAAATAAAAGAAATGATGAATGGCATTTAATGTTACGTGACAAGAGGAGAGAGAAACTATGACAAATGAAGTGATAGAACAGTTACCTAGGAAAGGCGCCTCCTCAACTGCACGCATGCTTGTCCAAATAGGGTAGACACGTGTTACCATCTGGAAAGCTAGATACAGCTGTATTTACTATAAAAGATATTCTGAATCAACTTAGACAATGAAACGTTAGTAATAAACAAGTCACTACTTCTAATTGATTTAAGATCAGAACTTCTTATAAAACGTTAATCCAATCTCATTTCAGAAGATAGCCATACATAAGATTTTCTCATCTTCTCATTCTGGGCATAAATCCATACTGATATTCTTCAGAATGAACTTAAACCTATCTTCAGCCAGGGGTTTTGTAAAGATATCAGCCCACTGATGGTCTGTATCCACAAAGTTTAAAGATAAGACACCCTTCTGAACATAGTCCCTTATGAAATGATGTTTAATCTCTATATGTTTAGCTTTTGAATGCAATATAGGATTCTTAGATAGACAAATAGCAGAAGTATTATCACAGAAGATAGGAATGTTACTCTCAAATATTTGATAATCTTCTAACTGACTTTTCATTCAGAGCATTTGTGTGCTACAACCAGCAGCAGCAACATATTCTGCTTCTATTGTTGAAAGAGCAATGGTTGCTTGCTTCTTGCTGTACCAAGAGATTAGATGACTTCCATGAAATTGACAACTTCCAGAAGTACTTTTCCTCTCGATTCTATCTCCAGCATAGTCAGTATCACAAAATCCTACTAAGTTGTAATCTTTGGATCTTCTGTAAACTAAACCAACATTAGTAGTACCTTTCAGATACCTCAGAATTCTCTTAACCGCAGTTAAATGAGATTCTCTCGGATCTGATTGGAATCTAGCACACAAACAAACACTGAACAGAATGTCAGGTCTAGAAGCAGTTAAATATGGAAGAGATCCAATCATACCTCTGTACAACTTCTGATCTACCTTCTTACTTACCTCATCCTTACCTAGTATGCATGTTGGATGCATAGGAGTTTTGACTTCTTTACTTTCAGAAAGATTGAACTTCTTCAGAAGTTCTTTCACATACTTCGTTTGATGAACATATGTTCCATCAGAAGTTTGGTTGATTTGAATCCCAAGAAAATACTTGAGTTCTCCCATCATGCTCATTTCAAATTCAGCCTGCATAGATTCAGCAAACTCCTTTCCAAGTGTAGCATTAGATGTTCCAAAGATAATATCATCAACATATATTTGCAAATTAAAATATCCTTTTTAAATGTTTTACAGAAGAGAGTAGTGTCCACTTTTCCTCTAGTGAAACCATTTTCCAGAAGGAAAGAACTCAAACGTTCATACCAAGCTCTAGGAGCTTGTTTCAATCCGTATAATGATTTCTTTAATTTAAAAACATGATTTGGAGACATGGAGTCTTCAAAACCAGGAGGTTGATGGACATAAACTTCTTCATCTATGTAACCATTTAAGAAGGCACTCTTAACATCCATCTGATAAAGAGTGATGTTGTGTTGAGTGGCAAAAGAAATTAATAGACGAATAGATTCTAACCTGGCCACTGGTGCAAAGGTTTCTGTGTAGTCGATCCCTTCTTGCTGACTATAACCTTGAGCAACCAGTCTGGCTTTGTTTCTTACCACTTATCCCTTCTCGCTTAGCTTGTTTCTGAACACCCACTTAGTGCCAATGATGTTAAATCCATTTGGTCTAGGAACCAAGTCCCATACATCATTCCTTGTAAACTGATTTAGTTCTTCTTGCATGGCAATTATCCAGTCTGGATCTTCTAGAGCTTGATCAACAGAAGTTGGCTCGATTAAAGAAACTAGACCTAATAGACAATCTGCATTGTTCTTAAGGAATGCCCTTGTTCTGATGGGATCTTCTTTCTTTCCAAGGATCACATCTTCTGAATGAGCTGAAGCAAGTCTAGGTGATCTTCTGATAGTTGGCTCTTCAGAAATCCTGAGATTCTCTAAGGATGCAGCAACTTGATCTTCTGATCCATTGCTTCTGAGACTGCCAGCTTCTGCAGCTTTGCTTCTTGGTTCTTCAACTTCTGAGATATCAATGTCAAAATCTGCAAAATTCTCAAACTGCTTTGGCTTTTCAAGACCAAGCTTATCATCAAACCTGATATTGATTGATTCTTCTACAATCAATGTTTCAGTATTGTATACTCTGTAGCCTTTAGAGCGTTCAGAATATCCAAGAAGGAAACATTTTTGTGCCTTAGAATCAAACTTACCAAGATGATCTTTAGTGTTCATAATAAAACAAACACATCCAAAAGGATGAAAATATGAAATGTTGGGCTTTCTGTTCTTCCACAATTCATAGGGAGTCTTATTTAGAATAGGTCTTATAGAGATTCTATTCTGAATATAACATGCAGTGTTTATTGCTTCTGCCCAGAAGTGCTTAGCCATATTGGTTTCGTTGATCATGGTTCTGGCCATTTCTTGTAGAGTCCTATTCTTTCGTTCTACAACTCCATTTTGTTGTGGAGTTCTAGGACAAGAGAAATCATGGGCAATACCATTTTCTTTGAAGAACTCCTCAAAGAATTTGTTCTCAAATTCACCACCATGATCACTTCTGACCTTTATGATTTTACACTCCTTCTCAGTTTAGATCTGAGTGCAGAATTCAAAGAACACTGAATGAGACTCATCCTTGTGTTTTAAAAACTTTACCCATGTCCAGCGGCTATAATCATCAACGATGACTAATCCATATTTCTTCCCTTTGACAGATGCTGTTTTGACTGGGCCAAACAGATCAATGTGCAAAAGTTCTAACGGCCTTGAGGAAGAGACAACATTCTTAGACTTGAATGCAGGTTTGGAGAACTTTCCCTTCTGACATGCTTCACAAAGAGCATCTGATTTGTATTTCAGATTAGGGAGTCCTCTGACAAGATTTAGTTTGTTAATCTGAGAAATCTTTCTCAAACTAGAATGTCCTAATCTCCTGTGCCAGACCCATTGCTCTTCAGAAACAGACATAAGACAAGTCACCTTCTGATTCTTAAGATCCTGAAGATCTGTCTTATAAATGTTGTTCTTTCTCTTGCCTGTAAATAGGATTGAGCCATCCTTCTGACTTACAGCCTTGCAAGACTTTTGATTAAAGATTATGTCATAACCATTGTCACTTAATTGACTTATGGACAATAAGTTATGAGCTAATCCATCTACTAGAAGAACATTAGAAATAGAAGGAGAGTTACCAGACTTTATAGTTCCTGAGCCAATAATTTTGCCCTTCTGATCTCCTCTAAACTTCACTTCTCCAGCAGATTTAAGCACCAGGTCTTGGAACATAGACCTTCTTCCTGTCATGTGTCGCGAGCATCCAGAGTCCAGGTACCATGACATGTTGTGCTTTTCCTTCTTTGCAGCCAAGGATATCTGCAATAGGAATAATCTTTTCCTTAGGTACCCACAATTTCTTGGGTCCTTTCTTGTTAGTTCTCCTCAAGTTCTGATTGAATTTGGGTTTAGCAAAATATTTAACAGGAGGAACAGCATGATATTCTTTAGGTTTATCAGCATGATATTTCTTAGGATGTGTCACATGCTTCTTGGTGTGAACAGTGTTAAACTTCTGTGCATGTGACGTGAGCCTAATATCATGAGCATGGCCATATTTGAACTGATCATACTTGTATGTGATCTTCAGATCATCAATAGGTTCAAATTTATGTGAGGTATCACCCTCATAGCCAAAACCAAACCTTCTGTTTCCAGAAACACCATATATCATAGAAGCAAGATGACTTCTGCCAATACTTCTAGATAAGAACTTATTGAAGCTCGATTCATATTCTTTCAGAATATGATTCATGCTAGGAATGGATTTTTCTGTTTCAGAAGGAGATCCACTATCTTTGGATAAATTTAAAACTTTTTCCTTCAGTTCAGAATTTTCCACTTCCAGCTTCTTAGTTTCAAATTCAAACTGCTTCTTCAGCTTTTTGTATTTGATACTAAGATGAGCCTTGAGTTCCAGAAGTTCTGTTAAACTGGAAACTAACTCTTCTCTAGATAGTTCAGAAAATACCTCTTCAGAATTTGATTCTGATGTAGATTCTGATCCATCATCCATTGTGGCCATTAGTGCCAGATTTGCCTGCTCATCTTCAGAGTCTGATTATGAATCATCCCATGTTGCCATAAGACCTTTCTTCTTATGAAATTTCTTCTTGGGATTTTCCTTCTGAAGTTTTGGACACTCACTTTTGAAGTGTCCTGGCTCATTGCATTCATAGCACACGACCTTTTTCTTGTCATATCTTCTGCCTCCAGAAGATTCTCCTCTTTCAGGCTTCTTTGAGCTTTTGAAGCTCCTGAACTTCCTTTGCTTGCTTTTCCAGAGTTGATTGACTCTTCTGGAAATCATGGACAGTTCATCATCTTCTTCTTCTGATTCTGATTCTTCAGAATCTTCTTCTTCAGCCTGAAAAGCGTTAGTGCATTTTTTAAAATTAGATTTTAATGCAACAGACTTACCTTTCTTCTGAGGTTCATTTGCGTCAAGTTCAATCTCATGACTCCTCAGGGCACTGATCAGCTCTTCCAAAGAAACTTCATTCAGATTCTTCGCAATCTTGAATGCAGTCACCATTGGGCCCCATCTTCTGGGCAAGCTTCTGATGATCTTCTTTACATGATCAGCTTTGGTGTAGCCTTTGTCCATAACTCTTAATCCAGCAGTCAGAGTTTGAAATCTTGAAAAAAATTTCTCAATGTCTTCATCATCCTCCATCTTGAAGGCTTCGTACTTCTGGATTAGTGCAAGAGCTTTGGTCTCCTTGACTTGAGCATTTCCTTCATGAGTCATTTTCAAGGACTCATATATGTCATGAGCCGTTTCCCTGTTAGATATCTTCTCATACTCAGCATGAGAGATAGCATTCAGCAAAACAGTCCTGCATTTGTGATGATTTTTGAAATCTTTCTTTTGATCATCAGTCATTTCGCTTCTCGTGAGCCGTACACCAGTAGATTTAACAGGATGTTTGTAACCATCCAACAGAAGATCCCATAGATCAGCATCCAGACCAAGAAAGTAACTTTCCAATTTATCTTTCCAATATTCAAAGTTTTCACCATCGAATATTGGTGGTCTAGTGTAACCATTATTACCATTACCATTGTATTGCTCAGCAGAGCCAGATGTAGATGTAGATGTATTTGTTGAAATTTCACCAGCCATCTTTTACTGAAGCGTTTTTCTCTTCCTGAATCTTTTCTAAACACGGTTAAGTGCTTGCACCTTAGAACCGGCGCTCTGATACCAATTGAAGGATAGAAAAACACTTAGAAAGGGGGGGTTTGAATAAGTGTAGTTTCAAAACTCGTAAGATAAAAATAATTTGCACAAGTATTTTTATCCTGGTTCATTGTTAACTAAACTACTCCAGTCCACCCTATACAAGGTGATTTACCTCAACTGAGGATTTAATCCACTAATCACACGAGATTACAATGGTTTTCCACTTAGACAACTTCTAAGTCTTCTAGAGTCTTCTGATCACAACTTGATCACTCTAGGAACAACTGCTTAGAGACCTTCTAAGACTTCTCTAGAGTATACTGATCACAACCCGATCACTCTAGTCCTTTACAAATTAATGTAAACAAATTCTAAGAGTATTACAATTGCTTCTTAAAAGCGATAATCACAAACTGTGATATTTCTCTTACAGATTTAAGCTTAGACTCACTAAAGTATTACAACAGTAATGTAGTGAGGTTGAAGATGATGTTTCTGAGCTTTGAGTTGAACAGCATTTCAGCAAGTTAATATTCACAGAAATTGTTAAGAATTGGTAACCTTGCTTCTCATCAGAACTTCATTTATATAGGCGTTTGAGAAGATGACCGTTGGGAGCATTTAATGCTTTGCGTATTCCGTACAGCATTGCATTTAATGTTTCACTGTTTTGTCAACTACCTCGAGCCTTGCTTTTGCTGTGACTACTGACATTGCCTTTAATAGCTTCTAACGTTCCTTTTGTCAGTCAGCGTAGCCTGCCATCTAGTACTTGATTCTGATTTGTTCTTTGTAAATACTACGTTGAAAATCATCAGAGTACAAACAGCTTGGTGCAGAGCATCTTCTGATCTTCTGATCTTGATATGCTTATGAGCGTGATTCCATGACTTCAGTGCTTCTGCTTCTGAACTCAAGTTCTTCTGATGCTTCTAATAGACCATGTTCTGATTCTGCTTGACCATCTTCTGATGTCTTGCCAGACCATGTGCTGAAGTTGCATACTGAACCTTCTGAGTCAAAGCTTCTTAGCGCTAATTTGTGCATACTCTTTATATATTTCCTGAAAAGGAAATTGCATAGGATTAGAGTACCACATTATCTTGAGCAAAATTCATATACATTGTTATCATCAAAACTAAGATTATTGATCAGAACAATTCTTGTTCTAACACATTCATGTGATGTCCTTCTGATTGTTTAATATTCCAATAGCAAGACGCAATTTGGGATCAAAAGGAGAAGATATTGATTTTAACTAATCACTTTAATGGTAAAAAATGATGAATATTTTTTTAGTATAGTGTATGTCCCTCACATATCGTGTGATTTGGTATTATATGTTTTTGTGTTAGGTTTAAAACTTCTTTACTCATACTTGACTTTTTTTTTTCTCTTGATATGTAAAATATGTATTTTGCTTATGAAGATGGACGCCCTGTGGAAGGTAAGTATTGTTGGGAGGAAGATAACGGTACGGGTGCAGGAGACATATGCTTCTGACATGAATGGCAAGGAATTTGCATATGAAGGGGATAAAAGTATATTTATTATCGACTCTCATTCTCAAAACAAGCTTAAGTTTGAGATTGTTTTAGAGGAAGCTAGATCTAACAGGTAGAAATTACTATCATAGAGGTGTTGTGCTGACTCTTGAAATCTGTTTTCATATATTATTGTTTTAGTTGTATTATATTTTTCCCATCATTTTTGTTGAAATGGTAATCTTAGTCCTGATGGTAATGGGGACCATGAGAGTGACAAAAAGAAACTCTGACGCCCGTAGCTTTGCCAAGGCATTTCATTCGCGATAGTTTATTTTCGTTAAGTGATTATCTCAATAAATTCAGTTGCATATGCTATTGCAATACATTTTCTTTGACCTACTCTACAAAGTTAATATATAGTTTTGAAACTGAATTTTTCTCCAAACAATTCCTTAGATCCTATAAATCTATGGAGTTGATATATATCTTAATAAATACTATTTTTTTTACAATGTAGACAAGCTATCACCGCCACTCCACCTCGCTACATCAGTTGTTGCTATTACTTGCACTGTAGCCGCCAAAGTTTCAGTTATATGATCAATCAAATCCTATTTTTACGTATCTTCGGTTCCTAACGCGGCTAAAATAGAGAAGTGTCAGGTAGAATCGAAAAATTTCGTCCATTTAATATAACCAACCTTATATGATTCTAATGGAGCCTAATGAGTGAGAAATAAAATCTACTGTAGGTGATTAATTATTTGATCTCGGATGGTTGTTTTTAATCAAGTGCATGCTAAAGGTAAAAAAATATATCTATCTGCTCAACTTCTTTTAGCACGACTTACATGAATCCGTGTTGTCACATTTACAATCACTTTTCAGGATACCATGATGATGGGTGTTGACTATTATCAAAGAGAAGCTGAAATGACGTCTCTTTTAGCAGCGGGAGACGTTCTTATCAGGGCCGACCCAATTAATCCGGAGACCCTGTTCTTATTTATAAAACAGAGTTAAATTAAAAAAACATATAATTTTAAAAAATATGATTTTATACCTATTTTTTAAAAATGTATATAAAATAACAAATATTTAAAAGTAAATTATGATTTTACACGTATTTTTGAAAAATTAAATTTAAAATCTATTTATTTTTTAATTTAAAAAAATTGAACATCTCAGAATTTAAAGTTAGTGATGTTGCATCTGAGGAAGGTCAACCCTTTAAAAAACATTGTTAATTTGCTTGAGTTATATTTTATTTAAAATGATGATAAATAGATACATTAATTTTTTTTTGAATTAATGTATTATTAAGTTGAAGTGAAAATGACAAAAAAATTGTTTAATTATTGAGCTTTGAAATAAAACAAAACTTAGTTTATCTAATGATTAATAAAAAAGTGTAATATAAAATTAAAATTAATAGAATTTTATCTTTTCTATAGAAATTTTGTCTCACCCTATAACTTTAGAGTTTAGAGAATACCTACTAATTAATTTATTTTAATTTCACTCAAAAACAGTGTCGCACGCTCGCGAAAATGAACAGAGTCGCCACCAATATATTTATCCCAAAGCGGGAAAGGAATATCAGAAAACCTGGAATAAGGATAAGAGAAGGTCTTGCGACCAGAGATAAGGTACGGGAGTCGGTTACGCAAGGGGAAGGTATTAGCACCCCTCACGTCTGTGGTACTCCACAGGATCCACTTATGTTTGTTCTATTCTAAGGGTGTATAAATCCAAAGTTTAATGCTAAGGGAATGCATGCAAATGAAAGAAAAAGAAACACGGGGAAAATAAGGTTTATAAATAGTTGTGCTCGCTTAGGCCCCGCGACCTAATGCCTACGTATCCTTTTCAGGAATCAGAGCGCCGTAGTTCGGCTCAATAGTTTTTGTTTGTTTTTTGTGTTTTTTAGTGGACGAAGTTACATTCGCACTCCGCTGCTCGACCTCTGGAGTCTTAAGCTGGGAATGGAGCGGAAATAACATGTCCTATTAAAGAATGCCTCGGAGGCGAGATAGAGAAGAGAGTCTGAGCGTTTCGAGGAAATCCCTTAAGCAAGGGAAACTCGAGTTACTCTTTGGTTTGTGTTTTTTAGAGGTTGGGAACTTACGCCTGAATGGAACCCTTAAGCAAGGGAGCTCCAAGCACTCGAACATCCCTTAAGCAAGAGAAGTTACAAGCTTCCATTCCCTTTTTATTAGTCAAAGTATTTATTAGTCATTTTTTATGAGTTTTCTTGGTATTTTTTATGGGAAATTTATTTGGATATTGTTAGGTGTTTTAAAGTTGAAAAGGAAAAGAAACTAACCTAAGTATGAAGGGAATTTCTACCTAATGTTATCATGGTTTCTACCTAAGGTTAGGAATAAAAGAAACATGAAAATTAAAGTCACATCATGAGCAAAATTGAGTAAGGATACAATGGTACAAAATTATACACAAGTATGAAGTAGCAATTCAAAAACATAGTACAAAATGAATTAAAAATACTACTATTTTTTATATTGATTTTTATGAAGGAAATTGAATTATAAATCAAGTAAGAAGACTAAAAAACAAATAGCCTAAAAACTAATATTTTTTGTGATTATTTATATGCCAAAAGTTGGAATAAAGGTCTAGAACAATAAGAAAAGTCAGCATTTTTATTACTAAAAGAAGTGACAAAAAAATCTAATTAAAATCTAAATTGTTTAATTAATTAAGGAGACAAGGGGGTGCAATTCTGAATTTAAGGTGTGAAGAGAAACTGGGCGCAGGGCCCATACAGAGAGGCCCAAAGGTTTTCTTGTTTGAGATTTTGCTAACAAGAAATGTGTAGCAACGGGCTTCGGGGGGTGCGAACAAGGAATCGGCCCAAGGTGTTTTGATCCAAGATGATTTAATTCAAATGTTAATTAATCAGATTAACCAACCCTATGTTATATCATTAATATCATTAAACAGACTTAAGGCCCTAATTAATGCATTTAACTCAGTTAATCAGGCTTTAATAAAAAACGAAAGGGAAAAGGGGCTTAAGGATTTTGTGACGCTCCCAATTCCACTCTCTCAGACTCTCACTCTCGGTCCACTCTCAATCTCGCCGGAGCGATTTCCGGTGGCTTCTCCGATCTCTCCTCCGCCGTGAACAACATCATCTCACTTTCTCCCTCTCGAATCCATTTCTAACCTTATTTTTCTTCAATTCCTCGTCTATCCTTTAACCCTCAACACCGGAATAGATTTCAAACCCTAAAAGCTAAATTGAATGTCTCTCATGCTCAATTGAATCTCAACACCTTAGGGATTCTATTCAGTGAAGCAACATTTATATTGTAGCGTCAAGAACGTAGAAGAAGATGAAGAAGAAAGGAACGTTTGAGGACTTACCTGGATTTGAAGGCGCACGTGAAAATAGTGGAATATCAGAAGTGAAGCTCCGTCCAGCTTGACGCGAAGAGTTAAACTTCAATCTGAAACCGATACGAAAACGCCGACGACGAGTACTTCAGGTAATGCGCGCTCCGAGCTCATTCTTGTTCTCGGTTCTTCTTCTTTCTGTTCTTGTTGAATCTTTTTCTTGCGCTATTATTATTATGATGATGATGAACGCTGTTGCAGAATGAGGATGTTGTAGTTGATTGAAGCTTTGGACCGTGATTGAAGATTGTTGATTTTTCTAAAGAATGATAGTGAGAGAGATAGAGGTATCAGAATGATGGAGTAGATGGAGATTGAAGAAGATGAATGGAAAGTTGAATTCAGAGGTGAAATGGTGGTGGAGTGTGGAAATGGTGTTGATGATTGAGAAGAGGTGAAGAAGATGATGAGTACGTGGTGAAGAGAGGAAGAGAATGAAGGTGAAGAAAGTGGTGGTTATGGTGCGTATATGAACAATGGTTGAAGAAGATGAAGGTGAAGTACTGAGTGAAGATGAAGATGAATGAGTATGGAGAAGATTGAAAAATGGTGGAGGATCGTGAAAGTGAAGATGAAGTGTGAAAATGGTGGAGAGTCTCTGAATTGGAGGGAAATTCTGTTATATAGAGGAGAGGGAATTTGATTCAGTTAGAGCTTGAATGATTGGAGCCCTTGGATTGAGAGAGTTTGTTATATGATGAATGGAGGAGATTGAGTCTGATTAAGAGGTTAGTTACAATCTGTTACAAACTGTTTTTTTTGTTATGATTCAGTTGCAAATTGGTTATAGGTTAGTTGGAGGTTGTTAGGATGCTGTTAGTGTTAGTTAGAAGTTAGTTAGGAAACGGTTAAGAGTCTGTTAGAGATGTTTGAAAGTTTGTTAGGAAGTAGTTATGAAAGTTGGGTCTGTTTGATAGGAATGAACTTGTGTGGTTGGTTTTAGTGTAGGTTTAATGTGTGAACTGTGTTTTGTATGCTTTATGACCATGAAATATGATGGCCGAATGTATGTGTTTGGACTGTTTTTACTGGGGGTTGATATTGTTATATGAAACTGAGTTTTGTGAATGTGCAGGGCTGATTCTTATTTTACTATGCAGGGTGATGGACTTTTGCTTTTTTCCAATTGAATATACTAAAAGCTTGGTCTGCTAAACATTGTTCACTGACACTAACAGTAGGTGCAAACAGCCAGTTCCTTCCCCAAAGACCAAAACGGTTATAACAACACTCTGATCATGAGAAAAGTCGTATAAAATTGTCAACACCATAATCCAAAAATGATTTGAAAGGGTGGGCAGCACCTGAAGTGACATCGTTGACGTTATGAGAAGAGTTTTGTAATGTATGGATTTTGTGGAGTTGGATATTTGAATATGATGTAGTGAATGTGTAACTTAGTATCTTGAACCTTCCTTTTCCTTTTTGCGTTCCAATTGTATAGGAGTGAATGTGTAATGATGTAATTTGTATTTGGATTTTGTAATGGCCTTTTGTAATTGGAATATATAGACTTCAAATAATCACTTTTCGTACTGTTCCTTCCCATTTGAAACTGCACTTCACTTTTCCAATCCTTTACCACTTTCTTACAATATTTGAGTGAAGAAATACGATAGGAATGATAGTCATGAGATAGAAACCAACTAAAATTTGATGTGACTCTTGTCACTTGAAAATACCCTGAGTGATGAATAACATAGATGAAATTCCAATAATGATATCTCTGTTGAAGACAAGCCTATGTGATGAAGAAATCCTAACTTCCAAGATCCTTGATCTTACGTGAAATTCAATAGTTAAACATGCATGTTGTGTTATATGACCTAATGAAATGATGTATATGAAAACGAAGCTTAAGCCAGTTAGAAGTAAGATTAGATGGGCAAATTTTGGGGTGCAACAGCTGCCCCTATTTAATCGTCTTGAACCTGAAAGTGAGATTGACGCTAGCCTTTCGAGCATTCAAGGTGGAAGAAGATTAAATACCGAGTGAACCTGAAAATTTGCCTTATGAGATAGGATCCACTGGGGAAAAGATGGTGTCAACTCCAATGAGGGAGATTGTATCAACTCTAGGTTGAACAAATTAACTCTGGGTTAGAAATGAAATAAACGTCAACTCTGGGTTGAAAAAGAAAAGTGGGTCTTTTCTGGGTTGAGAAGGAAAGAAAGAAGATCAACCCTGGGTTGAGAGAAAGTTATTGGATAATGACTATGGGTTGAAGGTGGAAAGATGAACAATTAGAAATAACCGTCAACTCTGGGTTGAGTGGGAAAAAGACAAGAAGACAACCATCAACTCTGGGTTGAGTGGAAAAAAGAGAAGGGTCAACTCTGGGTTGAGTAAAAGATAACCGTCAACTCTGGGTTGAGTGGGAAAAGAAACAAGAAGAAATATCCGTCAACTCTGGGTGAGAGGGAAAGAAACGAGACAACCATCAACTCTGGGTTGAGTGGGAAAAAGATAAGCGTCAACTCTGGGTTGAATAAAAGACAAACATCAACTCTGGGTTGAAATAAAGGTGACCGTCAACTCTGAGTGAGTGGGAAAGAAACAAGACGACCTTCAACTCTGGGTTGAATAAAGGAAGACCGTCAACTCTGGGTGAGTGGGAAAGAAACAAGACGACCATCAACTCTGGGTTGAGTGGGAAAAAGATAAGCATCAACTCTGGGTTGAATAAAAGACAAACATCAACTCTGGGTTGAATAAAAGGTGACCGTCAACTCTGAGTGAGTGGGAAAGAAACAAGACAACCATCAACTCTGGGTTGAGTGGGAAAAGATAAGCATCAACTCTGGGTTGAATAAAAGACAAACATCAACTCTGGGTTGAATAAAAGGTGACCGTCAACTCCGGGTGAGTGGGGAAAAGGTAAGGGTCAACTCTGGGTTGAATAAAGGAAGACCGTCAACTCTGGGTGAGTGGGAAAAGATAATTAACTCGGGGTTAAAAGATGAAATGAAGGTCAACTCTAGGTTGAACACAAAGACACCAACTCTGGGTTGAAGCAAGATGAACATGATTGACTTGAGGAGATGGCACCACCATGGTAACTCTGAGTGCCCCAGTGGAATATCAATTGATTGCTTGTAGAGAACCCATCTGATGAGTAACTTGGCTTATGCTTCACATGCAAATGTTTGATTTATTTGTGCACTTCTGGAAATGCAATGCAAGGGATTCTATATGCAGTGTACTGATGCATTGTTCAGGGTTTCTGCTTTGATGTGGAATAGATTAGGTGGAGTTTTGAAACTCTGCTTGATTCAAGATGGGGTGGATGGCCCTGCTTTGTTGATGATCGGATCATGCGGGTGAAATGATAATGAAAATGCAATGATATGCATGATGATTGTATGATTATGAGTGCAATGATTGTCTCCAAGATACCAGGAGTGGATGGAGTATGCCCTTGTGGAAGGTTGTTGCTTGAAGGACGACACTTGTGAAGGTGAGGTGTTTAGTTTGACTCCTCGACACTTGTCTTGATATCTGACACTTGCTTGGGGATGGAAGAAAGAATTGTCACTAGCTTGCCCCAGCTTGTATGACCTTTTGATGGGCTTGAATCATGGAGATTTGTAATGGTCTGCCCCCAGTGTTGATCATGGAATGAATGCCCCAGATTGAAAGGAACTCTTCCACCAAATGGATTCTTCAAATATTTGTTCAGTGGATGACCAACCTTTGCCTTTGTAAGATCACTCGATAGAATTTCAATGTTGAACTTTCCTTGGTATCAAGTACTTACTTTCAAGTTAGAGACAATTCTGTTTTGAAAAAGATAACGAGAATGCAATGCACATGTTAATCTCAAAGAAAAGTTTTTATTTGTCAAAATGTTGCACTGATACTAACACAAGTGACAAGCAACATTAGGAGTCAGTTTTGACATGAGTTTACAGTTTGTATGCTTTCGGAACGGACCCTACTTCAATTAGGACTTTTGAGGGTTGTAACGTGGCCGGGTTCACTGTTTGAGAAACAAAGGATAAAGGCTCAAGTTCTACTTAACCCACCCCTCTTCGTGATGTTCTCCAGTCCTACGTTCAGATAGTTTGACACGAGTGTTCGCCTTTCAGGAAGGACTGCGATGGATGAGGATCCTTTGTAGCTTTGATTGAAGTGGCAGTCACCCTTTGATGCTTTCGTTGATGATCACAACAACTTGTTCCTTGGAGGATTTTTGTTCTTTTGCTTTTGACTTTTGCTTTCCCTAACTTTTGCCTGGACAGAAAGTTTCTTTTGACTTTGATTTTTGTTGTCCAGCGGGATATGCCCCAATTTTGCCAAAGTCATTCGCTTCAAAGCTTTTCTTTTTGACTTAGCGGGCTATTGCTTCTTTCTTTTTGATCATGATTTGATATTTTCTTTCATTCTCTTTTTGCCTCGTTCGGGAACAAGTTGCATGACCTTTGTGATTGACTTGATGAAAAGGTTGTGACTGCCCTCTTCTTAGTGAATGGGAGACATCCATTGTGGATTGTGCTCTTTTGTTTTTGTTGTGAGATTTGAGATATGATTGATCCTCCGATGGAATACCTGAAAGTTGAGCGCTCGGTCGCACCAACTGAAGACTACCCTGCCCCTGGTTAAGATTGGGGGTTTTGTATTTTTGAAAAGAAACTACTACTCCTTAGGCTCAAAGGGGTTGACGAGGGTTTCACTCCCTTATGACTCCGGTGTTTGAGGATAGAAACAATGCCTGTACATCATCAGCAGGATTTTGTTCCAAAAGCATACAATTAGTGATTCATGTGTTTTCGACTTTTCATCATTCTCCCTTTTTTAGTTGCTTAAGACAAATGAGTGTAGTATCAATGAACATAATGACAAAGATGAAATGATTTGAGAAAAACATGTATATTACATTTTTATTTATTCAAACAGAATGAGTTTCTTACAATGGATAGTACTTGATAACAACAAAAGTAGTACAATTGAAAATACTAAAGAAATCTATACAATGGCAAGTTTGGCCTTATTCTAATGCAAATGAAATGTTTTCTGGCAAACATAAGAGTCTTCACGTTCCACTGGTGGAAGCTCCATTGTGAGGTGGCATGGGATTGTTGACCACATTAGGTGCCGCAGGTGTGAATGTAATCTCCTTTGCATCAAGCAGATCCTGAACCTTGTCTTTGAGAACTCTGCACTCTTCAGTGGTGTGACCAGATCCTCCAGAGTGGAATTCACACTTGGCATTAATCTTGTAATTTGGAGGGAGAGGATCAGGAGGAGGTCTCGCTTCAGCTAATTGAATCAGTTTTTGATCAAGCAAGGCGGCGAGAAGTTGGCTATAGGTCATTGGTACACGATCATACACCCTTTTAGGCCTATTCTGCCTCTGTTGACCTTGTCTCTGTTGATAAACTTGTTGTTGGAAACCTTGTTGTTGTTGTTGGACACATTGTTGATAAGGGACCCAAGGTCGTTGACCAACAGGTGCCACATAAGCTTGAGGGGCGGTGGCGGCCACTTGATAGCGAGGAGCTTGATCTTGAGCATAGGTGGCACTGGTCTCGCCTTCTTTCTTCTTGACAAAGTTACCCTGAGGTTTCTTGTACCCATATTGGTTTGCAGCAGCAGTATTGGCGGGGTTCTGGATCTTACCAATTTTCAAACCATTCTCAATTCTTTCACCAATCCTGACTAAATCAGAGAAACCAGAAGAAACACTTCCAACCATTCTTTCATAGTAATGTCCTTGAAGAGTGTTCATGAACATGTCAACCAATTCAGATTCAGAAAGTGGTGGATTAACTTGAGCAGCCATTTCTCTCCACCTCTGAGCATATTCTTTGAATGTCTCATTGGTTCTTTGCACTTGATTCTGCAGTTGCAACCTAGTCGGTGCCATGTCAATGTTGTATTGATATTGCTTGAGAAAGGCATCAGACAAATCCTTCCAAGATCGGATCCTATTACGCTCCAGGTTCATATACCAGTTCAAAGATGCCCCAGACAAACTGTCTTGAAAGCAATGGATGAGTAATGAGTCATTGTGGATATGAGAAGCCATCTTACGACAATACATGATGATATGGCTCTTCGGACAGCTCAAACCCTTGTACTTCTGGAAGTCGGGAGTCTTGAACTTAGGAGGGACAACCAGATTAGGAACTAGGCACATCTCTTCAGCATCCATTCCATAGGCACTAAAACCTTCAATAGCTCGAATCCTTTCCTCAAGAATTTGATATTTATCAGCAGATCTCTCAATGGGTCGAGCTCTCTCAACAGTTGGTATCGGGTGCATTTCTGGATTAGCAGACTGAGGACCACAGAAAGCAGGATAAGGGATCTCTGTATGAGGGGGTGGAGTAGGAAATGGGAAAACAGGCCCAGTCATAGTCGGCACTCCAGAAGTCACGGGTATAGTCCCTCCTTGGTTTGAAGCTCCAAGGGTATCAGCAGTCATGAAGTTAAATGGCATCCCAAGAGTAGCATTGGTCCTTGCTTGGAACTCAAATGGAGTGGAAGAAGGTGGAATGACCTCAGGTTGGCTAGCGGCAGCTTGGTTACCAACAACGGGAATCTCTTGTTCAACAGGAACCCTTTCAGTTCTCAAGGCTTGGATAGCTTCCAAGATGGCATCAACCTTAGTCTTCATTTGGTCCATTTCTTCTCGAATGGCAGCTTGATCTTGCTCATAGTTCTCCATGATTCTTCTTCTGTGAGCTCTTGTCAGATATCGGTGTGGAGGAATCGTCTTGACTGATCTGATGGAGAGGAAGAGTGGTAAGAGTCTTGGTAACTATGGATGCACATGCATGAATGCAAAAATGTTAATGAAGATGCAAATGTATCATAAATCAGGATCAAGGATCAAGGCCTCTCGGATAACAGCTTCTCGTGGCAATAAGATATGGTCGAACCCTCCAGATTCAGAGGTTCGACGTTGCTTTCTGGATAAACAGCTTGTGCATAAGTCAAAGGTGGCCGAACCATCCAGATTCAGAGGTTCGCCGTTGATTCTGATAGATAACCCTTGCATAAGTCAAATAAGGTCAAACCTCCAGATTCAGAGGTTCGACGTTGATAGATAACTAATGTAGAACTTTTGTATAAGCCAAATGTCCCAGGATCAAAGGTTCGACGCCTTTTATTGAATGGCAGAAATCTGGGTGTGATGAAGGTCAAGTTTCCTGTCCCACCCAATCTCACGGGTATGTAGTCTAGACACGGACAAGTGGTCCCTAATGGTCACCAGGGTCTACAGTTCCCATCGGGTACAAAGTGTTTGAGGCAACAAGCGTGCCAGACACAGTGTTCCATGAAAGAACCTCGCCCAGTTGTGGTACCCCATATTAAACTCATCCATAGCAAGCGCTACGGTAGTCAACATGAGCATCCACGCTAATCCTATGTGTCGCTTGGCCTGGGTAGTGGGCCTTTTACCTCAAAAACCCCCCACCTGCAAAACAGAACAGAAGACCCCAAGGAACACAGAATATAATCCATATGCATGATGTGCAAACAGAAATAAACATGATATGCAGGCAAAGAATAAGCATGCAAACATATATACAAGGTATACACATAAAAACAAATAAACACCCAATAAAATAAACAAACAAAGGCTAGGATCGACTTGCTTAGGTATCCCCAGCAGAGTCGCCAGCTGTCGCACGCTCGCGAAAATGAACAGAGTCGCCACCAATATATTTATCCCAAAGCGGGAAAGGAATATCAGAAAACCTGGAATAAGGATAAGAGAAGGTCTTGCGACCAGAGATAAGGTACGGGAGTCGGTTACGCAAGGGGAAGGTATTAGCACCCCTCACGTCTGTGGTACTCCACAGGATCCACTTATGTTTGTTCTATTCTAAGGGTGTATAAATCTAAAGTTTAATGCTAAGGGAATGCATGCAAATGAAAGAAAAAGAAACACGGGGAAAATAAGGTTTATAAATAGTTGTGCTCGCTTAGGCCCCGCGACCTAATGCCTACGTATCCTTTTCAGGAATCAGAGCGCCGTAGTTCGGCTCAATAGTTTTTGTTTGTTTTTTGTGTTTTTTAGTGGACGAAGTTACATTCGCACTCCGCTGCTCGACCTCTGGAGTCTTAAGCTGGGAATGGAGCGGAAATAACATGTCCGATTAAAGAATGCCTCGGAGGCGAGATAGAGAAGAGAGTCTGAGCGTTTCGAGGAAATCCCTTAAGCAAGGGAAACTCGAGTTACTCTTTGGTTTGTGTTTTTTAGAGGTTGGGAACTTACGCCTGAATGGAACCCTTAAGCAAGGGAGCTCCAAGCACTCGAACATCCCTTAAGCAAGAGAAGTTACAAGCTTCCATTCCCTTTTTATTAGTCAAAGTATTTATTAGTCATTTTTTATGAGTTTTCTTTGTATTTTTTATGGGAAATTTATTTGGATATTGTTAGGTGTTTTAAAGTTGAAAAGGAAAAGAAACTAACCTAAGTATGAAGGGAATTTCTACCTAATGTTATCATGGTTTCTACCTAAGGTTAGGAATAAAAGAAACATGAAAATTAAAGTCACATCATGAGCAAAATTGAGTAAGGATACAATGGTACAAAATTATACACAAGTATGAAGTAGCAATTCAAAAACATAGTACAAAATGAATTAAAAATACTACTATTTTTTATATTGATTTTTATGAAGGAAATTGAATTATAAATCAAGTAAGAAGACTAAAAAACAAATAGCCTAAAAACTAATATTTTTTGTGATTATTTATATGCCAAAAGTTGGAATAAAGGTCTAGAACAATAAGAAAAGTCAGCATTTTTATTACTAAAAGAAGTGACAAAAAAATCTAATTAAAATCTAAATTGTTTAATTAATTAAGGAGACAAGGGGGTGCAATTCTGAATTTAAGGTGTGAAGAGAAACTGGGCGCAGGGCCCATACAGAGAGGCCCAAAGGTTTTCTTGTTTGAGATTTTGCTAACAAGAAATGTGTAGCAACGGGCTTCGGGGGGTGCGAACAAGGAATCGGCCCAAGGTGTTTTGATCCAAGATGATTTAATTCAAATGTTAATTAATCAGATTAACCAACCCTATGTTATATCATTAATATCATTAAACAGACTTAAGGCCCTAATTAATGCATTTAACTCAGTTAATCAGGCTTTAATAAAAAACGAAAGGGAAAAGGGGCTTAAGGATTTTGTGACGCTCCCAATTCCACTCTCTCAGACTCTCACTCTCGGTCCACTCTCAATCTCGCCGGAGCGATTTCCGGTGGCTTCTCCGATCTCTCCTCCGCCGTGAACAACATCATCTCACTTTCTCCCTCTCGAATCCATTTCTAACCTTATTTTTCTTCAATTCCTCGTCTATCCTTTAACCCTCAACACCGGAATAGATTTCAAACCCTAAAAGCTAAATTGAATGTCTCTCATGCTCAATTGAATCTCAACACCTTAGGGATTCTATTCAGTGAAGCAACATTTATATTGTAGCGTCAAGAACGTAGAAGAAGATGAAGAAGAAAGGAACGTTTGAGGACTTACCTGGATTTGAAGGCGCACGTGAAAATAGTGGAATATCAGAAGTGAAGCTCCGTCCAGCTTGACGCGAAGAGTTAAACTTCAATCTGAAACCGATACGAAAACGCCGACGACGAGTACTTCAGGTAATGCGCGCTCCGAGCTCATTCTTGTTCTCGGTTCTTCTTCTTTCTGTTCTTGTTGAATCTTTTTCTTGCGCTATTATTATTATGATGATGATGAACGCTGTTGCAGAATGAGGATGTTGTAGTTGATTGAAGCTTTGGACCGTGATTGAAGATTGTTGATTTTTCTAAAGAATGATAGTGAGAGAGATAGAGGTATCAGAATGATGGAGTAGATGGAGATTGAAGAAGATGAATGGAAAGTTGAATTCAGAGGTGAAATGGTGGTGGAGTGTGGAAATGGTGTTGATGATTGAGAAGAGGTGAAGAAGATGATGAGTACGTGGTGAAGAGAGGAAGAGAATGAAGGTGAAGAAAGTGGTGGTTATGGTGCGTATATGAACAATGGTTGAAGAAGATGAAGGTGAAGTACTGAGTGAAGATGAAGATGAATGAGTATGGAGAAGATTGAAAAATGGTGGAGGATCGTGAAAGTGAAGATGAAGTGTGAAAATGGTGGAGAGTCTCTGAATTGGAGGGAAATTCTGTTATATAGAGGAGAGGGAATTTGATTCAGTTAGAGCTTGAATGATTGGAGCCCTTGGATTGAGAAAGTTTGTTATATGATGAATGGAGGAGATTGAGTCTGATTAAGAGGTTAGTTACAATCTGTTACAAACTGTTTTTTTTGTTATGATTCAGTTGCAAATTGGTTATAGGTTAGTTGGAGGTTGTTAGGATGCTGTTAGTGTTAGTTAGAAGTTAGTTAGGAAACGGTTAAGAGTCTGTTAGAGATGTTTGAAAGTTTGTTAGGAAGTAGTTATGAAAGTTGGGTCTGTTTGATAGGAATGAACTTGTGTGGTTGGTTTTAGTGTAGGTTTAATGTGTGAACTGTGTTTTGTATGCTTTATGACCATGAAATATGATGGCCGAATGTATGTGTTTGGACTGTTTTTACTGGGGGTTGATATTGTTATATGAAACTGAGTTTTGTGAATGTGCAGGGCTGATTCTTATTTTACTATGCAGGGTGATGGACTTTTGCTTTTTTCCAATTGAATATACTAAAAGCTTGGTCTGCTAAACATTGTTCACTGACACTAACAGTAGGTGCAAACAGCCAGTTCCTTCCCCAAAGACCAAAACGGTTATAACAACACTCTGATCATGAGAAAAGTCGTATAAAATTGTCAACACCATAATCCAAAAATGATTTGAAAGGGTGGGCAGCACCTGAAGTGACATCGTTGACGTTATGAGAAGAGTTTTGTAATGTATGGATTTTGTGGAGTTGGATATTTGAATATGATGTAGTGAATGTGTAACTTAGTATCTTGAACCTTCCTTTTCCTTTTTGCGTTCCAATTGTATAGGAATGAATGTGTAATGATGTAATTTGTATTTGGATTTTGTAATGGCCTTTTGTAATTGGAATATATAGACTTCAAATAATCACTTTTCGTACTGTTCCTTCCCATTTGAAACTGCACTTCACTTTTCCAATCCTTTACCACTTTCTTACAATATTTGAGTGAAGAAATACGATAGGAATGATAGTCATGAGATAGAAACCAACTAAAATTTGATGTGACTCTTGTCACTTGAAAATACCCTGAGTGATGAATAACATAGATGAAATTCCAATAATGATATCTCTGTTGAAGACAAGCCTATGTGATGAAGAAATCCTAACTTCCAAGATCCTTGATCTTACGTGAAATTCAATAGTTAAACATGCATGTTGTGTTATATGACCTAATGAAATGATGTATATGAAAACGAAGCTTAAGCCAGTTAGAAGTAAGATTAGATGGGCAAATTTTGGGGTGCAACAAACAGTAACTTATGTTTTTATAACTAAATCACTAAATTATATATGTATACACTTTGTCTTTTTTTTTGGTTAAGAATATACACTTTCTCTCAATTTTTAGCTTTTCCGTAAAATTGAAAACACAAATATTTAATATTTAATATATGGATTTAATTCGTTTTGATGGCACCCACAAATATTTGATACTTTAATATTATTAAAAGAGAAAAACTGTAAAATGTAAAATATAGAAAAGTGACCGAGTGAAAATGAAGAAAAAAATACTGAACTTGATGTGGGCCTCCCCAAAAATTGGGGCCCAGTGCTGCAGCATATGCTGCACCTAGGAATGGCCGGGCCTGGTTCTTATATGAGAAATGTATGAGTTGACTGCTCAACTTCTCAATTGTATGAGCAGACTATCAAGTGTGAGAAAGGTTCCTTTGTTAGTTGGATCTTAAACCCTTTGAGTTGTCTGCAGAACTTATAAACAATGGTATGTTGGAGTTTATTTCATTAATATTTTTTGCCAATTTTTTTAACAAGTGAATTGAAATTTCTATTATTCCTTATATTAATGATTCTGTTGCAGGCCTTTACCATTTTCTAATTGGATTTATTGTTCAATATGCGGCGAAACCTTTACTTGACGTCTTTATTGCAAAGGCTTTTGGTTTTTCGATAATGTTTTAGTTCAAAGTGTTATTGCTATAGCACTATAGCATTTTGGAATTTAAACAATTTTATTATTCTATGATAGACATTTTAGCACAACTATTTAGTAAAAAGTGTTGTCTCAATAGCACCGTAGCTGATTGAAATATCTTAAATAACTCTTCTTTCTTTTCCTTCTCTTTTTTTCCATGGTTTAGGATAGGCGGTGGCAATTAGAGTAACAACATATCAATGTGATTTCTATAATTGTAGGTTCCTTGGATGGCAGGTAACTCCAATGAGCATTTTTCATCTATAAGGCTTTGTGATGTTTTACTAACTATTCTTAGGTAATCCCTACTGTCAATTTAAAATGGTATCTTATTTATTAACTGCATGTATGAGAAAAATCTATTGTGGTACTTGAAATATTTAAAGAAAATGAAGAAGTGGAAAGGAGGCATGTTGATCATGGCTTTGGGTGTGATGTCATTTCTACTGTATAGTCTCAAAGGAATTCATCCACAAAAGAAATCTACGAAGCAATCAACATACAAGTTTTCAATAACATTTCACCTTCAAACGATTCGATTAAAGGAAGCAGCTATGTTGAAGCAGCTTTTTTCTATGCAGATATGAAAAATATACCAAAACCAATATAAAGGCAATATTTGACTTGTGCCGCGGGGCTTGATCATATGTATGCCACACAAAATTTATCCGAAGGAGATATGAATTTTATAGGTTTTGGTTTATAGAATCGTATTTGAATGTTCTTCTATTTGATGCAGTTTTTGATTGTTGCTTCTCTACTGACATCTTGGATATGGTTCATCACTTCCTTCGATCAAATGAAATATGTCTGTCTTTGGAAGGGCAATAAAATGTGCTTTTGATGCACTACCTGAATGAAAATTCCAATTTTGTTTGTAAGAGTGCAAGTTTCAAAAGAAGATTATGTACCAATAATTCATAGTTGATACAATTTAAAGCGTGATGGGAAAAATTGTGTGCCAAACTTTTAATGTGTTTTATGAATTTGAAAAGTTTTTAATGTTTTATAAATTTGAAAATATGTTCAAATGTAGCAGTTGCAGAAGGGATATTAACATGGCCTGTGTCCATGAGCAAATTGGTTTGAGAAACATGTGAATTTGTTCTCAAACATGGCCTGGACCTATTACTCTAGGCTTAGTCAAGAGTTATGCAATAATACTGGCATTAGAATACGAGCAAATCAGTACTAACCAAGCATCTGAGAGAGCATCCATGGGCCACGAGCCTTTGACAGAAGAAGCAATAGGTGATGGAGAAAGTAATTCAGCCACTATTTCACCTTCGAATGGGGATGCAATAAATGGAAGTGATGTGGAGCTTCATAGAGTGGAGGAAAATCTTGCTAATTCTTGCTTGCTGGTCATGTTGAAAAAGATTCTACACAAGTGGCTAAAGACATTGAGCTTGGTTGTTTCTTCTTCGAGAATGTGTTGTCTAATGAAATACACTTTGATAGGTTCTGTTATGTTGAAATTGAGATTTTGTTCGTGAAAGCATATTTCAGGATAAGATATTGTCATGGTTTGTATTGTAAAGTGTAATTTATGGTTTTGACCAAGGTTTTAGAAGAGAAGGGGAACTCTAACATTGTTTGGTTGGTGTTGTGCAATATAACTCAAACTAAGAATTTTATGAACTGTCCATGAATGCCATTACAAATTGTTTCTTTGAACTGTTCAATCTAGGAAACTATTTTGTATAAATGCCACGGTTGTTAGGAGTTAGGACGCACAAAAACACATGGTGAGTTATTTTAGTCATATAGCCATTTGTGATCAATAGTCATGTCCATCTAACAAATAAGTAAATATAATCTCTATAAAAACTACCTGAATTAGACAATTTGAAACCCATAAAATAAATACACCCACGACTTCTATTTAAAAATCAATCATTTTCTTTTCCTTTCTATTGCTTCCTCTATTTTATGCAAATATATATTGAGTCTATGTTTTTATGTTTTAGTTTATTTTTTCTTTTTTTTTATTCATGGTGAAATTTTAATACACTAAAGACATTTTTTAGCATAATTTCTTAAGTATAATTTAAATTTTAATAAAATTATTTATTTATTTTAATTTAAATTTTAATAATATTTTGGCTTTAATGCACTTTTCGTCCCCCTATTTTGATGTTTTTTAATTTTTAGTCCCCGCATTTTAAAATCCAGTTTTTTGGTCCCTCAACTTTACTTCTCTTAGGATTTTGTTGGTCCCCCTCCAGTTTTACACATGTGTCATCTTCATTAATGACGTGGCATTGCTACAATGTAGCCAAGTCCGATTTTATTTTATTTTTAATTGAAATTTGTTTTTTTATCATGTAAATCATTAAAATAATTAATAAATAAAATATTTTTTTAATTATAATTACATTTTAATCATCTTCATCTTCTCCAATTTAATCTTTTATCCAAACCCAAATTTTCAATAAATCAAATAATATTGTCATACTTACAGATTTTTAGATTCTCAATAACTTTATTTACTTTTCCACACTCAATTTTTTTCACCTCCTTAAGTATTCTTTCTTCTCAATGTTTTAGAATGAGCTTAATTGCACCCATGTACAACCCTTACTTCCAAATCTAATTCTTCTTTATCTATTGCGGTGGTTAGAAATATAGAAGAAAAAATCTAAATTCAAATTTTATGGTCTCAAATTTCTTCGTTGTATTCTCATATTCGTGAGAGAAAAATCTAAATCTCATGTTTATAGTCTCAAATTTGTTCATCGCATTTCAGATCTAGAAGGAAAAAAAACCCAAAATTTGAAAAATTAAAACCATAATACTCAGATCTAGAAAAAAAGTTGGAGATTTTAGAGAAAAAAAAAACATATTATAACACCCAAATCTAGAAGAATTTTTTTTACTCCATCAATTTTTATTCATAATTCTCAAATCCAGAAATTTTTTTTTAAAAATTTTGGAGAAAATAACCATAATACAAAACCCAGATCCGGAAGAAGTATTTTTTATAACATCAATTCTGATTTTGGAGATTTTTTCAATTTTGATATTGAGTTGTGGTTATAGTAATAAGTCCTGGATTTTTTATTACATTTATGTCATGGATTTCATTTCATCTATTTTGAAAAAATGGGAAGAAAGAAAAGAGAATCAAAACACTTAAAGGATATGTTTGGGATTGTGTTTCTGCGTTTTTTTTTACTTTTCTACTTGTGTTTTGTGATTGATGAAGATACGTGTAATACCCTGACTCTCTAAACCCGATAATTATCATTTAATTGGTTAAGTGATGATTAGAAGGCATATTGATATTGGATTATATTAATCTAAGAAGGATTATTAAGAGAAAGTTTCATGTGGAATGGTTAGAATCTAATGACATAGTTAGAATATGACTACATGGCATTGTTGTAAATATGAACAAGTTAGAGGACGTAATGGACCTTGATCTCTATTGCATGATCATAAGGGCATGTTTGGAGAGTTAGTTGTTATAAGTCAGAATTTTTAAGAAAGAAGAACTTAGAAGCAAGTGGGAGAAAGTAGAAGTCATGTCCATCTTCTCCATTTTCGCAACCCATGGACAGCCTCCACTAAAAGTGCCATAACTCTCTGCTCACAACTCCGATTGAGGTAATTCTTGAAGTTTTGGATAGCTAACAAAATTCCCTTCGATTTGATGTACTAATTCGCAATCATGGGTTCTGTTTTGAGGGAAATAAGCAGGTTTGAAGTGGAGTGATCCATGCTGAGTTTGTGTGTGAATGCAGCTGCGAATTTGATGATGAAGAAGGTGAACCTTTGAGCAAGAGGAGAGTTCAAAGGCTGCATTAACACCATCTAAACCTCTATCAATCCAAGGTGAGTCCTTTAGATATAACTTGGGTAGGATTTGGGGAAAAATGCATGTCAAGGGTTTAGATTGAGATAAACATATTGCATGCTTAATTGAATGACAAAAATATGTTTCCATGATGATAATGTATGCTTTGGGTCATTACAATATGTTGGAATTCGTTTATGGATTGTATGTGAAGCTGGTAATTATTTGGATAGGTTTGGCACTGGTTTAGAACTCTTAAAATGCAGAATTTTTGGGTCTGTCAGCGATGTAACCGGTTACATGGTTGATGTAACCGGTTACATGTGTGAAAAAGGGTGAAAAACGCAGTTTTTAGGTCATGTAACCGGTTACATGATTCATGTAACCTGTTACCTCACTGTTTGGGGCAGATTTTACAAAACTTCGGAAATTCATAACTTTTGCGTCGTAAGTCCGTTTCGCGCAAACTTTATATCGTTGGAAAGCTAGTAACATGTACTTTCTAATAAAATTTGTCCCCAAATCAGAATGTTTGATTTAATAATATTGGAACCCCACTTAGTGCGCCTCGTCGGGCGAGATTTTACGTTACTAATTCCCCCGAGAGCAGTTCCGTTCCGAATAGAGAACCGAACGCCTCCTTAGTCGTGTGAGACTTGTTTAAATTGTATTTGAACATGTTAATGTTGTTTATGATCATGGATGTGTTGATTCTCAATATGCGGATCATTAATTAATGCATTATATTGATATGCTTTATGATGATCATATTATGTTTATCCGCCTGTTCGATTGACGTTCGGAGATGGTTGCTTGTTTGTGGCATGATGCTTTGTGTGATAATGATCATTAATGCTCGTTGGTTCGGTTAAGCATTCGGGATTGATTGTATTGTGTGATTGACACTTGTTATGCGTGTGGTATGCTAGAATCGAAGTGGGCCACTACTAGGTGGTAAGGCACCATTGTATATGGACTAGTTTCCGACAATACCATTGCGAGTGTGCTTGTGAGAGTCTTTATGGCGTGTCTCACATGGAGAATACACCTTGGCGTTCTTGGTATGATTGACACACCTGAGCTACTATTGCGAGTGTGCTTGTGAGAGTCTTTATGACGTGTCTCACCTGGAGAATACACCTGGCGTGCTTGGTATGGTGGAGTTGTGATGCCAATTAGGCGAAATCACTTGGATAACTCACCTCTAATGGTGCCACGTAGGCTACACCATTAGGCTCCTACCTGGTTGGGCTTGTACAGTCATTTAGGCGTGTCGCACTTGTGATAACCATATTGCGTATAGATGATGACGGGGCCATGACACCGTGTAGGCAATGTCACCGCTGTAACTCGTCACGGATAGGATTCCATGTAGGATTGTCCGTTTCATCTGGCGATGGTCTTGTGCGAGTCTTCTTAACGACAGGTACTTGGTGACTCACCGAGGGTGTGTGTGCAGCCTAGGTAGATTGGTTGTTACCACTTCTGGATTCCCCGTACATGGGTATGGGTCTGCATACGTGTTTGTTGTACTATTTGTGTACTGTGATGCGATGACTCCTATAATGGACGATTCATGTGTTTGCTCCGTACTTGTACCGGATGTGAGGATAAACCCCGGATCAATGGTGGATTCGGTTTTGTTGATGCATGACCCTATAGAACCGAGTAGACCCATAGGATAGGAGGACTCACTGAGATTTAGTAATCTCACCCCAATCAACTTATATTTTTTTCAGGTGTGGTTTAGTAGCGTTTGGTCAGTAACAGGTTTGGACTGAAGACTTGGAAGTGGTGTTGGCTCGAAGACCTCGTTGGTTTTGACATTCCGCTGTGCAAGATCCATTGAAGACTCATGTATTATGCTTCTTAGTAGAGTTTCCTGTTGTATTTTATATGGATCTTTCTATAACTATAGCTTTTGTATGTACTCAATGTCAATTTTAACGTTTCATGCATAATATACTAGTCAGTTATGTATGGGGTGTTACAGTTGGTATCAGAGTTGGTCGATTCTCGGCCGAGCCATGAGACATCACTAGCAATTCCTTTCTCCTCACATGTGTGCGTTGCTAGCCTGATTTTACTGATATCTCATTCAGTTTTTGAACTTGATCAACTCATCGACTGAGTGTGAGACAGTAGGATTACGGTAGAGCCGCCACGAGGACTCGTAAACCTGTAAGTATCGTAAACCCAAGTAGAAAGGATCGGTTGGGTGGCGAATTGTATATAGAAGTTGGATTTATTGGACGAAGTAAGTAGAAGGGATATTGGAGTCGTCAAGCTTAAGGAGAGCGTTTGACGCGAAATAGTGATACCCGAACTGCCAAGGTGTGGATCGAGACAGCTAGAGCCCCCAGGATTTTAAACTGAAAGAAGTGAAGCTTTCTCTAAGTCTTGGTAATAGCAAGGGAAATCCAAATGGAATTGAGTAGGAGCCTTATAAGTGAGATTCTCCGAAGGTGTTGAGCTGGGAATTAGTAGGATTCAGTACTGATGATGCTGCCGGTGTTAAGTATGACGGGTGAGCTGATAGGACAGAATGACCCTTGGAAATGCGGATAGAAGAGTTAGGCCTTTATGATTGCGCTGGTACGGACAGTAATTGGATGGATGAAGTATTAGATCCTGATCCAACTTGAAGTACCCTAAGCAAGAGTAGTTACCTAGTAGATGTTGGTGGAATATACGAGCGTGGTAACTTACGATTGGGCGAAGCTTGAATACCTTGTCGATAGAAGAGGACATGCATTCACGTTCTTATCATTTTTTTAATTTAAGCTCTAGAACTACGCTAGACGGAATATGAAATGATGGAGAAGCGTGAAATGCAGTAACCTAAATTCTTGTTAGTTATGGTTCGTCTGACCCCGAGTGAAGCCATAGAACTACGCTTGGCGTTGGGCGTTCAGGCAAACAAGAACTATCACTTATCTGGAACGTCAGTAGGATGATCGCAGTTGCGTCGATTGTTAGGAACCATAGTATTCCTATCTGAACTAAATTATCCTTGAAATCTCATGCATGTGTGGGACGAGTGGGTACGCGCACTGCATGGTAATCCGAAGTTGAAATTCAAATCTTCGTGCTTGGCGTTTTGGCTTTCCAAGTAAGTAACTGTGGCGGGGAAAATATGATATTGAAGCCATGGGATTGACTCGAATCAATATTTCATTTGAAATCGCCACCGCGCTTTATTTTTTTCAAAGGAAAAGGGAAAAGAACGAAAAACCCAAAGTTCTGTTTTTTAAAACAAGAAAGAGATCTCAGGTACGGGTGTTGATTATATGAGGGGAAGGTTTTAAGCACCCCTCATATCTGTGGTACTCCACAGGAACCTTTTTGAAAATCTGTGTCGTGTGTGCTAAAAAAAGGGTTTGTTTTATTTTAAAATAAGCTCGGCAAAGCGTTAAGCCTTGTGCCTACATACCTCCTCGGTGCAATGGAGAAGTCAGAGCTAATGTAGTTCCGCTTTTGGGAAAAATGTTTTTAAAACGAATAAACACTTTATCGTCGTCGGAGAGAAATACACAGCCATTGATCTTGAGCATGAGAACAAATGAGTTCTTTGCTTCGCAAATGAAAGAAGGGCTCCAACTCGGATAAAATCGATGAGTATGCCACTAGCTCTCTCACGCGGAAAAGATCTCATTATATCAATCAATTTCAAAATTGTGGGGTATAACCACTCGTTTCGACAATTAACGGTGTCTAAACTTTTGAAGAAAAGCCACTAAGGGCCAAAGATATTTTTTGAGAAAAGGTTTTGAAAAGATTGCAAACATAAGAAGGTTTTTGAAAAAGGGAGAAGATTTTGAAAATTTAAGAAGTGGGAGGAGATGAAGAGGCTATCCTATTGCGTAAAATAAAAGCTAAGGAAAAGAACGGTCTAACCGAAATAAGAAGCCAACACTTGACATTAAGAGTCAAGGTAGATTTCCCATCCTTTGGAATTATCAATACCAACACATTAACACTTGGGGGATCCAGATGAACTTATTGTCTTAGCACCACTTTGCATTAAGCACATTAAAATTCTGACGAAAATCGGGCAGAGTAACGGCTGTTTTTGGGTAAAATCCTTATCTCAATGCCTTGGAATTAACCATCAAGGGCTTTCAAGGAAATACCTGCACACATAAACAGACAACAATCCAATGCCAGACAGACAGAACAATCACAGAGTAATAACAGAATGAGAGTCCAGAGGTCCTAAGTCCATAAGTCCGAGTCTCCAGAATGCTAGGGATAGTAACCAATAGTCCAAAAGAGAGCCTTAGGTGTTTTTTTTAGATTTTTGTTATTTATTAGTGTTTTAGCATAAAAGTAAAGTATGGTCCAAGTGGACAAAGAGAAAATAGCGGAAACATAAACGTCCAAATGGACAAAGAGAAAATGGCGGAATGTAAATATGATGAAATGATAAAATAAAGCGATAAAGCTAGAAATATAAAGAGCAATATAATAAAGGTGCGGAAATTAAAGTTAGTTGTTAGATGTTAAAGATAACCATCTTGAAACTTGTCAAGTATGTTATCAAAGTTAGTAGGAAGATCTATGGTGAGTGAAGGATGTACTCGGATTTAAATTCAATAGAAACTTATCAGAAGCTTGATAAAATCATAGCGACTACACGATAAATTTCCATAAGTCATAAATCAACCGCATACAATTCTCTTCCATGTTGGATCTTTTTATTCGGGACACGAATAATTGTGCTATGTTAAGCAGATCGCCAAGTGATTTATGTAGAAATCACCCTACAACGAGGCCGGTCAAAACTTTATGTGCTAATGCATGCGAGAAGAACGATATATAGATCGCCTTCCGAAAGCAATACCGCACGAAAAGAAAATAGGTAACGATCTAGTCTTTACTAAGAATCCATAAGAATTCTCAAAGTATTAAGACTTTCATCGATCAAAAGAAAAAAAGGAGAAGAAGAAGATAAAATGCATAAAGATAATCAACTCACACTATCATTAATATCATTCATCCATCTTGATGGATTAGGTCATTTCAAACCTATCAACTGAAGGATAGAAAAACACTTAGAAAGGGGGGGTTTGAATAAGTGTAGCTTTAAAAACTTGACAGATAAAAATAAATTGCACAATTATTTTTATCCTGGTTCGTTGTTAACTAAACTACTCCAGTCCACCCCCGCAGAGATGATTTACCTCAACTGAGGATTTAATCCACTAATCGCACGGATTACAATGGTTTTCCACTTAGTCAGCAACTAAGTCTTCCAGAGTCTTCTGATCACACACTGATCACTCCAGGAACAACTGCTTAGATACCCTCTAAGACTTCCTAGAGTATTCTGATCCACACGATCACTCTAGTTCCTTACAACTTAATGTAATCAATTCTAAGAGTATTACAATTGCTTCTTAAAAGCGATAATCACAAACTGTGATATTTCTCTTAACGTTTAAGCTTAATCTCACTAATATATTACAAAAGCAATGTAGTGAGCTTTGATGAAGATGAAGATTCTGAGCTTTGATTTGAACAGCGTTTCAGCAAGTTAATAGGCGTTGTTTTGTTCAGGATCGTTAACCTTGCTTCTCATCAGAACTTCATATTTATAGGCGTTGGAGAAGATGACCGTTGAGTGCATTTAATGCTTTGCGTGTTCCGTACAGCATCGCATTTAATGTTATACGCTTTTGTCAACTACCTCGAGCCTTGTTCACGCTGTGTCTACTGACGTAGCCTTTAGTAGCTTTTAACGTTCCTTTTGTCAGTCAGCGTAGCCTGCCACTTGTACTTCCTTCTGATCTGATGTTTGTGAATACAACGTTTGAATATCATCAGAGTCAAACAGCTTGGTGCGTAGCATCTTCTGATCTTCTGACCTTGAAGTGCTTCTGAGCGTGATACCATCAGAACTTCAGTGCTTCTGTTCTCTTGTTCTTCTGATGCTTCCATAGACCCATGTTCTGATTCTGCTTCGACCATCTTCTGATGTCTTGCCAGACCATGTTCTGATGTTGCATGCTGAACCCTTTGAGACAAAGCTTCTGAGCGCTGAATTATGCGTACTCTTTATATATTTCCTGAAAGGGAAATTGCATTGGATTAGAGTACCATATTATCTTAAGCAAAATTCATATTATTGTTATCATCAAAACTAAGATAATTGATCAGAACAAATCTTGTTCTAACAATCTCCCCCTTTTTGATGATGACAAAAACATATATAAATGATATGAATTTGCGATCAGAAAGAATAGATGGCAAAAGACAAATTACACAGCTATAGCATAAGCATATGAATATGTCTCCCCCTGAGATTAACAATCTCCCCCTGAGATAAATAATCTCCCCCTGAAATAAATACTTGAAGAACTTTAATAAAAGACTTCCCTGATTATTTCGGTAGAGACGATCATATAAGCTTCTGTCTTCAGAGAATTCATAGCTTCTGACTTCTGCTTCCATTGGACAGCTTCAGAACTAGAATTTCCTTAGATCCCCAGAACACTCACAGCTTCTGATTCCTGCTTCCATCTAGGACAGCTTCAGAACTTGAATTTCTTTGATCTTCTGAACATTCACAGCTTCTGACTTCTGCTTCCATCTAGGACAGCTTCAGAACTTGAATTTCTTTGATCTTCTGAACATTCAGAGCTTCTGATTTCTGCTTCCATTTAGGACAGCTTCAGAACTTGAGTTTTCTGGATCTTTAGAACATTCACAGCTTCTGATTTCTGCTTCCCTCGGATAGCTTCAGAGCTTTGAATTTCTACCAACATCACTTCATGCTAGATTTGTATCAGAACATTGTTGAATGTACCAGAGCATCATCTGAGCATCTCTACATCCTGAAATGTTACAGAACAAAAACTAAACGACAAAAGTCAGCATGAACGAGTTAGAACATAAAATGTATATTTGAACACATTATATGTATCAGAGCCATATAGGCTAAAATAATGTATCAGAGCAAATAATGTATCAAAGCAAATAGAATTTTGTCAAAGCAAATAGACAAATATGGATCGAATTCTATTATCAGTGCTTCTGATTCATTCTTCTTTCTTGCTTCTGATCTCTGAAGCTTGACAGCACTCAGCTTGCTTCAGTTTCCATGGTTTTGCTTCTTGTGTTTGCTTTGAAGATTCTCTTCACTTCTCTATACCTGCAAAACACTTAAACCATATAGAACTTGCAGTTCTTGTTAGTGAATGTGTGGGAGTTTTACCCAGCAACTGATAGATTAATCAAATCATTTATCATTTATCTTCTCCCCCTTTTTGTCATAACATCAAAAAGAATATTTCAAAAGATTCAGATGTATAAAACGACAAATAAAATCACTGGAATGTAAAAAACAAGGAAATTTTCATTGATAAACAACAAGAAGGATTACAGGAGAGGAATGTAGGAAAACAGATGCAACAAGGAAAGAAAACTACAAAGACCAATGGACTAAGATCCTAGCCTACGCAAAATCCGCGCCAGAACATCATGAATCCCGTCAGTGCTTGTAGCTTGCCTTGTCATGAAGGAACGAAACTCAGCATTGGCTGCTTCTTGCGCGTCCAAACGAGAAGCCAGCATAGCTTGATTCTGATGAAGAGTTTCCAAGGTCTCCATCAGAGCTGAGGTTTCACCAGAAGAAGAAGCACCAGTATTTCTGCCAAGAGGGACAGCAATCTCAGCAGGGTGATCTACTGGGAGATCTTCAGCTTGTGCATCTTCCATTTCCTCATCTGAGTATGACTCAGAAGTAGCCTTAGCATATTCTGGTTCAGGCAGCTCAGAAGTTCCATCTTCCAACGCTTGAAGAATAGCTGCTAGGTTTGTTGGAGGAGTAGGACCAGCAACTTCAGCACGATAAACCACTACTGGAAAGACCATGTGAGGTGCTTTTTCAGAAGGGTTCATTCTGAACCAGTTGAACAGCCACTGAAAATCTCCAGTCAGCACAGGAAACCATGGTCTCCACACCACGATGTCTCTGCAGAGATTTTCTTCTTCCAACTCATCTGCTGGTATCTTCTTCTCAAGAACACTTCTGTTCCTGATGAGATGGTGACGACTGCTTTCACCAGCTTCCAGCCGAAGACCACGAATACCAGGAGCTTCAGACATGATCCTTCTCTGAGTGTCTGTTGCCCTATCCAGAAAATCCTGACGAAAGGTATTCCAAAGGTTGTTTGTGGCATACTCATCCAGATGGTTAAGGTGAGCAGCACCTAGAATCTCCAACCAGCCATTTACATCAGAGTGTAAAAGCTCCAGATATGATTGAGTGGTAGGGGTTGGAGGGTTGACAGTGAACCTTGAGTCGGGAAGAACAACACTATAGGGATTAGGTGTTCTGGTGGGAAAAGGGTGTGAGAGAGATGAAGAAATATCTGATGGAAGGGTTGAAGGGGAGGAGATATCAGATGGTGAAGAAGGTGGTTCCGAGAGGATGAATGAGGAGGAAGAGGTGGTGGAGGTCTTTGAAAAGGGAGGTGATTGAGGGGTACTGTCAAAGGGTTGATACACTTTGAGAGGGTCATAGGTGATCCTTACTCTTTTTGGTTTGGTCTCTGGTTCAGCAGTTGCCTTTCTCTTTTGTTTTCGATCATTATCTTGATTCCCAGAGATTGACGATGGATTCATGATTGATTTGCAGATATTGGAAACTGCTAGGGTTTATGATATGAATGCAAAGAGAGAGAACGAAAAAGAAACTGAATGCAAAGTGAGAGAAATATGAGAGGGAAAAAAACGTTTGAAGAATATAAATAGAAAACTGATAGAGAGTAAATGATGAAAAGCATTTAATGTTACGTGACATGAGGAGAGATAATAAAGACAAAAGACGTGATTTGCACAGTTACCTAAGTAGACGTCCCCTCAACTGCACGCACGCTTGTCCAGGAGTAGTGAACACGTGTTTACCATCTGGATAGCTAGTTACAGCTGTTTTGCTTTTAAAGAGATTCTGAATCAACTTAGACAATGAAACGTTAGTAGTAACTGAATCACAATTTCTAATTGATTTTAATCAGAACTTCTTAAGAAAAAGATTTCATTTCAGAAGATACCCATATATAAGAACTTCTCATCTTCTAATTCTGGGCTTGTTTCTGAAGACTCATTTTGTACCAATTATATTGAATCCATCTGGTCTAGGAACAAGATCCCAAACATCATTCCTTGTAAACTGATTCAATTCTTCTTGCATAGCAATTATCCAGTCTGGATCTTCTAGAGCATGATCAACAGAAGTTGGCTCGATCAAAGATACAAGACCTAATTGACAATCTGCATTGTTCTTAAGGAATGCTCTTGTTCTGATTGGATCATCCTTCTTTCCAAGAATGACATCTTCTGAATGACCAGAGATGAGTCTGGATGATCTTCTGACAGATGGTTCTTCAGATATGCTTAGATTCTCCAGAGAAGCTGATACTTGATCTTCAGATTCTTTGCTTCTGAGAAGCTCTGCTTCTGATGCGTTGCTTCTTGGCTCAACAACTTCTGATATATCAATATCACAATCTGCAAAATTATCAAACTGCTTTGGTTTTTCAGAACCAAGCTTATCATCAAACCTGATATTGATTGATTCTTCTACAATCAATGTTTCAGTATTGTATACTCTGTAGCCTTTTGAGCGTTCAGAATATCCAAGAAGGAAACATTTTTGAGCTTTGGAATCAAACTTACCAAGATGATCTTTAGTGTTCAGAATAAAGCATACACATCCAAAAGGATGGAAATATGAAATGTTGGGCTTTCTATTCTTCCACAATTCATAAGGAGTCTTATTTAGAATAGGTCTGATAGAGATTCTATTCTGAATATAGCATGCAGTGTTTATTGCTTCTGCCCAGAAATGCTTAGCCATATTGGTTTCATTGATCATGGTTCTGGCCATTTCTTGCAGAGTCCTATTCTTTCGTTCTACAACCCCATTTTGCTGTGGAGTTCTAGGACAAGAGAAATCATGGGCAATACCATTTTCTTTGAAGAATTCTTCAAAGGATCTGTTCTCAAATTCACCACCATGATCACTTCTGACCTTTATGATTTTACACTCTTTTTCAGATTGAATCTGAATGCAGAAATCAAAGAATACTGAATGAGTCTCATCCTTGTGTTTCAAGAATTTTACCCATGTCCAGCGGCTATAATCATCTACGATGACTAATCCATATTTCTTCCCTCTGACAGATGCTGTTTTGACTGGGCCAAACAGATCAATGTGCAAGAGTTCTAATGGCCTTGAGGTAGAAACAACATTCTTGGACTTGAATGCAGGTTTGGAGAACTTGCCCTTCTGACATGCTTCACAAAGAGCATCTGATTTGAATTTCAGATTAGGGAGTCCTCTGACCAGATTCAGTTTGTTAATCTGAGAAATCTTTCTCAAACTAGCATGACCTAATCTTCTGTGCCAGACCCACTGCTCTTCAGAAACAGACATAAGACAAGTCACCTTCTGACTCATAAGATCTTGCAGATCTGTCTTATAAATGTTGTTCTTCCTCTTGTCTGTAAATAGGATTGAGCCATCCTTCTGATTTACAGCCTTGCAAGACTCTTGATTAAAGATTATATCATAACCATTGTCACTCAATTGACTGATAGATAAGAGGCTATGAGTTAATCCTTCTACAAGAAGTACATTAGAAATGGAAGGAGAGTTACCAGACTTTATAGTTCCAGAGCCAATTATCTTGCCCTTCTGATCTCCTCCAAACTTGACTTCTCCTCCAGACTTAAGCACCAGGTCTTGGAACATAGACCTTCTTCCTGTCATGTGTCGTGAGCATCCAGAGTCCAGGTACCATGACATGTTGTGCTTTGTCCTTTTTGCAGTCAAGGATATCTGCAATAGGAATAATCTTATCCTTAGGTACCCACATTTTCTTGGGTCCTTTCTTGTTAGATTTTCTCAAGTTCTGATTGAACTTGGGTTTAACATTGTAAGCAATAGGTGGAACAGCATGATAATTTTTAATGTGAGTTTCATGATATTTCCTAGGTTGTGTCACATGCTTTTTGGTGTGTGTTGTGTGAAAACTTTGAGCATGTGAAGTGTGCCTAATATCATGGGAGTGGCCATACTTGAACTGATCATACAATGGCTTGTATGTGATTTTCATTTCATCAACAGGTTCAAGTTTGTATGGGGTTTCACCCTCAAAACCAATGCCAATTCTTTTGTTTCCAGACACAGCATATATCATAGAAGCTAGCTGACTTCTGCCAATACTTCTAGATAAGAACTTCCTGAAACTTAAATCATATTCTTTCAGAATATGGTTTAGACTAGGAGTGGATTTTTCTGAATCAGAAGGAGATCCAACATTATTGGATAATTTTAAAAGTTTTTCTTTTAATTCAGAATTCTCCAACTCAAGCTTCTTTGTTTCAAATTCAAATAGCTTTTTCAGCTTTTTGTATTTGAGACTAATCTGAGACTTGAGTTCCAGAAGTTCAGTTAGACCGGAAACTAACTCATCTCTAGTAAGTTCAGAAAATACCTCTTCAGAATCTGATTCTGATGTAGATTCTGATTCGTCATCTTCTGTCGCCATCAGCGCACAGTTAGCCTGCTCATCTTCAGAGTCTGAATCATCTTCTGACTCATCCCAGGTTGCCATAAGACTTTTCTTCTTATGAAACTTCTTCTTGGGATTTTCCTTCTGAAGATTTGGACATTCATTCTTGAAGTGTCCAGGCTCATTGCATTCATAGCAATGACTTTCTTCTTGTCAAATCTTCTGTCATCAGAAGATTCTCCGCGTTCAAATTTCTTTGAACTTCTGAAGCCTCTGAACTTCCTTTGCTTGGTCTTCCAGAGTTGATTTAGCCTTCTGGAGATCAGGGACAGTTCATCATCTTCTTCAGATTCTGATTCTTCAGGATCTTCTTCTCTAGCCTGAAAAGCGTTAGTGCATTTCTTGATATTTGATTTTAATGCAATAGACTTACCTTTCTTTTGAGGCTCATTTGCGTCCAGCTCTATTTCATGGCTTCTCAAGGCACTGATAAGCTCTTCCAGAGAAACTTCATTCAGATTCTTTGCAATCTTGAATGCAGTCACCATAGGACCCCATCTTCTGGGTAAGCTTCTGATGATCTTCTTTACGTGATCAGCCTTGGTGTATCCCTTGTCAAGAACTCTCAATCCAGCAGTAAGAGTTTGAAATCTTGAAAACATCTTTTCAATGTCTTCATCATCCTCCATCTTGAAGGCTTCATACTTCTGGATTAAAGCTAGAGCTTTAGTCTCCTTGACTTGAGCATTTCCTTCATGAGTCATTTTCAAGGACTCATATATGTCATAGGCTGTTTCCCTGTTAGATATCTTCTCATACTCAGCATGAGAGATAGCATTCAGCAAAACAGTTCTGCATTTATGATGATTCCTGAAAAGCTTTTTCTGATCATCATTCATTTCTTGCCTTGTCAGCTTTACGCCTCTAGCATTCACTGGATGTTTGTAACCATCCATTAGAAAGTAACTTTCCAGTTTATCTTTCTAGTATTCAAAGTTTTCACCATCAAATACCGGCGGTCTAGTATAACCATTGTTACCGTTGTATTGCTCAGCAGAGCCAGATGTAGATGCAGGTGTAGACTTTTCACTTTCATCAACCATCTTTTACTGAAGCGTTTTTCTCTTCCTGAATCTTTTCTAAACACGGTTAAGTGCTTGCACCTTAGAACTGGCGCTCTGATGCCAATTGAAGGATAGAAAAACACTTAGAAAGGGGGGGTTTGAATAAGTGTAGCTTTAAAAACTTGACAGATAAAAATAAATTGCACAATTATTTTTATCCTGGTTCGTTGTTAACTAAACTACTCCAGTCCACCCCCGCAGAGATGATTTACCTCAACTGAGGATTTAATCCACTAATCGCACGGATTACAATGGTTTTCCACTTAGTCAGCAACTAAGTCTTCCAGAGTCTTCTGATCACACACTGATCACTCCAGGAACAACTGCTTAGATACCCTCTAAGACTTCCTAGAGTATTCTGATCCACACGATCACTCTAGTTCCTTACAACTTAATGTAATCAATTCTAAGAGTATTACAATTGCTTCTTAAAAGCGATAATCACAAACTGTGATATTTCTCTTAACGTTTAAGCTTAATCTCACTAATATATTACAAAAGCAATGTAGTGAGCTTTGATGAAGATGAAGATTCTGAGCTTTGATTTGAACAGCGTTTCAGCAAGTTAATAGGCGTTGTTTTGTTCAGGATCGTTAACCTTGCTTCTCATCAGAACTTCATATTTATAGGCGTTGGAGAAGATGACCGTTGAGTGCATTTAATGCTTTGCGTGTTCCGTACAGCATCGCATTTAATGTTATACGCTTTTGTCAACTACCTCGAGCCTTGTTCACGCTGTGTCTACTGACGTAGCCTTTAGTAGCTTTTAACGTTCCTTTTGTCAGTCAGCGTAGCCTGCCACTTGTACTTCCTTCTGATCTGATGTTTGTGAATACAACGTTTGAATATCATCAGAGTCAAACAGCTTGGTGCGTAGCATCTTCTGATCTTCTGACCTTGAAGTGCTTCTGAGCGTGATACCATCAGAACTTCAGTGCTTCTGTTCTCTTGTTCTTCTGATGCTTCCATAGACCCATGTTCTGATTCTGCTTCGACCATCTTCTGATGTCTTGCCAGACCATGTTCTGATGTTGCATGCTGAACCCTTTGAGACAAAGCTTCTGAGCGCTGAATTATGCGTACTCTTTATATATTTCCTGAAAGGGATATTGCATTGGATTAGAGTACCATATTATCTTAAGCAAAATTCATATTATTGTTATCATCAAAACTAAGATAATTGATCAGAACAAATCTTGTTCTAACATCAACACCCAAGATCCAATGATATTAATGAAGTGGAGGAAGTAGGAAACCAAAACAAGCATAAAAAAGGCAAAAAACCACATTCTGCCTGCTGGAAATCGATTTCATGCAGGGGGAAATCGATTTCCATAGTGCAGTTTTAAAAAAAAACAAGTTACGTTCAGCAGGAAATCGATTTCAGCCTTAAGGAAATCGATTTCCTCAGTGTAAATTTCAGCAAAAACAGCATTTAAAGGCATGAAACTTGATTTGAACAAATATACAAACACCTTATGATCACACATCAACTTGAGCACGAAATTTCCATCACAAAACCAGCAAATATCATCAATATAGCATCAAAGATGCATTGAACACAAGCAATAAAGATCTACATCATGGATCTAGCAAATTACCACTTCTTGAACAAAGATTTTGGAGTAGCTTCAAGAGCAAGCACAAGGTGTGTAGATCCTTCAAATTTGGAGATGATCAAACAAAGAAAAGAGTGAAATGTAGGAGGTTTAGTTCAAAATTAGCAAGATTCAATGTGAATCTCACTAATCTTATGAAAATGAACTTTGGGTGAGGGTTTTGGAAAGGGTGAGAAATGAATTTGCAAGCAATTTTTTGGCTCTCCAAGCTTGAGAAATGAGAGAGTAGTGGCCTCTATTTATAGCATTTGAGCAAGAGTAGTGGTAGTTTGGTCTTTTTGCATTTGGTAATTAGCTTGTGTTTAATTGGTGATTAAAGTGGCAATTAAATGGTGAAAAGTGGTAAAATGGGGTTTAAGTGGGTTTAATGAAGAGAATTATTTTGATGAGGTGGAAAATTGGTACAATGATCAAATAAAAAGGTGCCAAAATGATGTCAAGCTTCCTTCCTTATATTTTTTGAATTTCGCCTTAAGGAAATCGATTTCCCCAGGAGTGAAATCGATTTCACTCTGTTCCAGAAGAGAATTTGGCGCAAAATACACTAGGGAAATCGATTTACCCAGGAGGGAAATCGATTTACCCAGGAGGGAAATCGATTTCATGCTATCCAGAATGTGATTTTGTTGAAGATTGCTGCAGGGAAATCGATTTACCCAGTAGGGAAATCGATTTCATCAGTAAAAAATTTGAAAAATGCCTTGTTTATTGCATGCTTGGCTTGGTACCTACAAAACAAAAGCCTACAAAGAAACAAAGCAATGTTTTTGGTATTTGGGTTAGTATAATATGCATACAAGATAAACAATCATTGGTGCTTGATGGTCCCTCTTATTGATGAGGTGAGTGCAACACCATAAACAAAACTTCCAAGTGAAGCTCTTGATTAGTGATTGGAATATGAATGATATAGGATCTTAGGGTCAAAAATTGGGGTATGACAGTAACCTTGATGTGTAGCACTCTCAGGTTTTAGCATCCTGAGGAGTGTGATTCAAAGGACTTGAGGAACGATGAACCTGTTGGAGGCCTGTTCAGACACTTGTCAATTGCAACTATGGGATACGTGTGGGGATCATTATATGCCACTGAGGTAGGTTACCCGAATACATGGCCTCGGAGTTAGACCACCATGTTGGTACTACCAGACAGGTATAATGCCACAGTATCGCTATCGTGCACAAAGATGCGTGAGTCATCTTTTTCCGGCATGTGTGGGACAAAGGTGATCCGAAGCTCAAGGTAGAATTCTGACGTGATACTCCTGAGACGCAGATCCAGGCTCTTATAAGGTATGTGGGATAAGGATCCATACATCGCACTTGATATGAGAGGAATAACTAGACATGCGATGGCGTGATGGATCAAGATCTGATACTATGCTTATAGAGACTCTGAATGATCGTGCTCGCGCGGGTTAGAGTCAGATTATACCTTGCAGACGTTTTCGTTTCATGAAGTGTTAAGTTGGCATTTTTGCATGAGTGTCTAGAGTGGGACTCATGTGCGGTCATGATATCCTGGTCAGTATGGTGAGTGGCTATCATGTATCATTGGCGACCGGTGATGGAATATGCGAATTGTGTCTTGAACTAGTTCGATGTGTGATGTATCTGGTAAGGTATTGCTAGATACTCTGAGTGGAGAAGTGTTAATCTTGGTAAAGCATGGACATTTTGGTTTGAGAACTGCTAAGGAGTTTATAAGAGAGATGTTCAAAGTGCAAAGTGCAAAGTGCAATTTCTTGCATTGTGGCTACACTCAGACCGTTGGAAGCACTGCAATGAAGGATGCAGCCGCCGAGGAAGTCAGTTTAGTGTCAGATTCAAAGATAGAGTAGACATTAGATGATTGTGTGGATATAGTGTGGCTATGGGAGGATTGTTATATCAGTAAGTCGCACGAGTTATCAGAGGTGATACTACGCTAAGAGAATGAAGGTGTATGGTTGGGTAGAAGTTGTGTAAAACTGCTAGAGTTATCATGAGCTGCAGTACATCGTAAAGGGTTCGATATACCGGTTGAGCAACAAGATTGGTTGGAATGAAAAACATAGCAGTTGTACGCTGTGGAAATCAGTGACAATGACGGACCTCTAAGTCAGTGAGTATTTGGGTTTCAATGTCCTGAGATCGAAACGTGTACCTAAGTTGTGGTAGATGAACTATATGGAATGACAGAGTAAGTAGAAGCTTGATTCTGGAGAGTATGCAACTTTGAAGAGTAGTAGTCGATGATGGATGTATATGGAGTCCTGGCACGTGTTGTATTTGGACAATGGTTACAAGTCAATCGTTGAATTTCGCCTCTCATCAGTAGAATCTTGTGTGAAGTTGTCGAATGTCAAGGCTATAGTTGCAAGACGATTACACCTTCGCGGTTTACGGTGACAGTTGTTATGTCTAAACTGGAGTAAGGGTTAAAGTAAGGAGATTCAGTTGTATAAGTAAAGGTAAATTTGGGACAATTATCCTAAGACTTTGGGAACCAGAGGTTAAGACCGAAGAATTTGGAGATCACCTAATGACATTGTATGGACTCGAGTGGAGAATAACTTGAAGTGTTATCGCAGAAGCGACGTTGTGGCGGTAATTCTCAAGTGGGAAGTAATTCAAGGAGCTGAGTGAATCAGTAATGTTTGTTGAACGAGGGTGAACACACCAGAGAATGAAACGAAGGATATCCGACATGAGTTGATTATTAAAGTTTTTGAAGTTTTGGAAGTCTAGTGCAGAGCAGTGAAGGTCAAGGACCCTGGAAGGATCTTTCCCCAGATATGTCAGGATGAAGTATCTGGATAGACGTGTTGCTTGAGAGTCAAGGTTCTAACCATGCATAGTGGGACGCAGGTGTTTTGGCAGATTACGTTTCTTCATATGGAATGACCCTCAGACAGAGTAGTGAGTTTACCTATGGATGAATGCGAGTAACATTCTTTCCCTTGATTGGATAGCTATGACGGGTTGGTTTTCGTGGTGAAAGGAAGAAATTCTAGGACGAATTCTATTTAAGGGGGGGAGAATGTAATACCCTGACTCTCTAAACCCGATAATTATCATTTAATTGGTTAAGTGATGATTAGAAGGCATATTGATATTGGATTATATTAATCTAAGAAGGATTATTAAGAGAAAGTTTCATGTGGAATGGTTAGAATCTAATGGCATAGTTAGAATATGACTACATGGCATTGTTGTAAATATGAACAAGTTAGAGGATATAATGGACCTTGATCTCTATTGCATGATCATAAGGGCATGTTTGGAGAGTTAGTTGTTATAAGTCAGAATTTTTAAGAAAGAAGAACTTAGAAGCAAGTGGGAGAAAGTAGAAGTCATGTCCATCTTCTCCATTTTCGCAACCCATGGACAGCCTCCACTAAAAGTGCCATAACTCTCTGCTCACAACTCCAATTGAGGTAATTCTTGAAGTTTTGGATAGCTAACAAAATTCCCTTCGATTTGATGTACTAATTCGCATTCATGGGTTCTGTTTTGAGGGAAATAAGCAGGTTTGAAGTGGAGTGATCCATGCTGAGTTTGTGTGTGAATGCAGCTGCGAATTTGATGATGAAGAAGGTGAACCTTTGGGCAAGAGGAGAGTTCAAAGGCTGCATTAACACCATCTAAACCTCTATCAATCCAAGGTGAGTCCTTTAGATAGAACTTGGGTAGGATTTGGGGAAAAATGCATGTCAAGGGTTTAGATTGAGATAAACATATTGCATGCTTAATTGAATGACAAAAATATGTTTCCATGATGATAATGTATGCTTTGGGTCATTACAATATGTTGGAATTCGTTTATGGATTGTATGTGAAGCTGGGAATTATTTGGATAGGTTTGGCACTGGTTTAGAACTCTTAAAATGCAGAATTTTTGGGTCTGTCAGTGATGTAACCGGTTACATGGTTGATGTAACCGGTTACATGTGTGAAAAAGGGTGAAAAACACAATTTTTAGGTCATGTAACCGGTTACATGATTCATGTAACCCGTTACCTCACTGTTTGGGGCAGATTTTACAAAACTTCGGAAATTCATAACTTTTGCGTCGTAAGCCCGTTTCGCGCAAACTTTATATCGTTGGAAAGCTAGTAACATGTACTTTCTAATAAAATTGGTCCCCAATTCAGAATGTTTGATTTAATAATATTGGAACCCCACTTAGTGCGCCTCGCCGGGCGAGATTTTACGTTACTAATTCCCCCAAGAGCAGTTCCATTCCGAATAGAGAACCGAACGCCTCCTTAGTCGTGTGAGACTTGTTTAAATTGTATTTGAACATGTTAATGTTGTTTATGATCATGGATGTGTTGATTCTCAATATGCGGATCATTAATTAATGCATTATATTGATATGCTTTATGATGATCATATTATGTTTATCCGTCCGTTCGATTGACGTTCGGAGATGGTTGCTTGTTTGTGGCATGATGTTTTGTGTGATAATGATCATTAATGCCCGTTGTTTTGGTTAAGAATTCGGGATTGATTGTATTGTGTGATTGACGCTTGTTATGCGTGTGGTATGCTAGAATCGAAGTGGGCCACTACTAGGTGGTAAGGCACCATTGTATATGGACTAGTTTCCGACAATACCATTGCGAGTGTGCTTGTGAGAGTCTTTATGGCCTGTCTCACATGGAGAATACACCTTGGCGTTCTTGGTATGATTGACACACCTGAGCTACTATTGCGAGTGTGCTTGTGAGAGTCTTTATGACGTGTCTCACCTGGAGAATACACCTGGCGTGCTTGGTATGGTGGAGTTGTGATGCCAATTAGGCGAAATCACTTGGATAACTCACCTCTAATGGTGCCACGTAGGCTACACCATTAGGCTCCTACCCGGTTGGGCTTGTACAGTCATTTAGGCGTGTCGCACTTGTGATAACCATATTGCGTATAGATGATGACGGGGCCATGACCCCGTGTAGGCAATGTCACCGCTGTAACTCGTCACGGATAGGATTCCATGTAAGATTGTCCGTTTCATCTGGCGATGGTCTTGTGCGAGTCTTCTTGACGACCGGTACTTGGTGACTCACCGAGGGTGTGTGTGCAGCCTAGGTAGATTGGTTGTTACCACTTCTGGATTCCCCGTACATGGGTATGGGTCTGCATACGTGTTTGTTGTACTATTTGTGTACTGTGATGCGATGACTCCTATGATGGACGATTCATGTGTTTGCTCCGTACTTGTACCGGATGTGAGGATAAACCCCGGATCAATGGTGGATTCGGTTTTGTTGATGCATGACCCTATAGAACCGAGTGGACCCATAGGATAGGAGGACTCACTGAGATTTAGTAATCTCACCCCAATCAACTTATATTTTTTTCAGGTGTGGTTTAGTAGCGTTTGGTCAGTAACAGGTTTGGACTGAAGACTTGGAAGTGGTGTTGGCTCGAAGACCTCGTTGGTTTTGACATTCCGCTGTGCAAGATCTGTCGCACGCTCGCGAAATGTGAACAGAGTCGCCACCAATATATTTATCCCAAAGAGGGAAAGGAATATCAGGAAACCTAAGATGAATAAGAACGAGGTCTTTCGACCAGAGATAGGGTACGGGAGTCGGTTACGCGAGGGGAAGGTACTAGCACTTCTCACGCCCATCGTACTCGATGGTATCCACCTATGTTTGTTGCTATCTAAAGGGTGTATAAATCTAAAGCTTAATGCTAAGGAATGCATGCAAATGAAAGAAAATGAAACAGGGGGAAAATAAGGATTATAAATAATTGTGCTCGCTTAGGCCCCGCGACCTAATGCCTACGTATCCTTTTCAGGAATCAGAGCGCCGTAGTTCGGATCTTTAGTTTTTGTTTGTTTTTGTGTTTTTTAGTGGACGAAGTTACATTCGCACTCCGCTGCTCGACCTCTGGAGTCTTAAGCTGGGAATGGAGCGGAAATAACGTGTCCGATTAAAGAATGCCTCGGAGGCGAGATAGAGAAAAGAGTTTGAGCGTTCAAGTGGCACCCTAAAGCAAGGGAGACTCGAGTTGCTCTTTGGTTTGTGTTTTTTAGAAATTGGGAACTTACGCTCGAATGGTTCCCTAAAGCAAGGGAGATCCAAGCACTCGAATGATTCCCTAAAGCAAGGGAGATTCAAGCTTCCATTCCCTTTTTAATGATTTTCACTTTTTTTATTAATGTTTTATCAAGTGTTTTCTTTGTATTTTTTAAAGGGAATTAAATCAACTATTTGTTAAGTGTTTTAAAGTTGAAAAGGAAAAGGAACTAGCCTAAGTATGAAGGGAATTTCTACCTAATGTTATCATGGTTTCTACCTAAGGTTAGGAATAAAAGAATATGAAAATAAAGATCACAATTAGAAGTCAACAAGTAGGATACATGAAAATAGTACAAGAGCATGAAATAGAACAAGTCAAAATATAGCACAAAAGTGAGATAAAGTACTATTATTTTTATGTTGATTTTTATGAGAGAAATTGAATTACAAGTCAAGCAAAAAGACTAAAAAACAAATAGCCTAAAAACTAATATTTTTTGTGAACATTTTTTATGTCAAAAATTGTGTATTGAAGTCTAAAAATGATAGTGAAGATTAGTGTTCTTATTACCTAAAAGAAATAGGAAAAAAAATCTAATTATAACCTAAATCTAACATGAACAGGGGGTGCAAATTGAATTTAAGGTGGTGATAGGCAATTAGGGCGCAGGCCAAGGTGGATAGGCCCAAGGGCGTTTTTGTTACAGCATTTTGTGGTGCCAAAAAAAAGGCATGGGCCAAGGTATATGATTAGCAATTTAGGCCCAAAGAGTATTTTTTGTTAGTGTTTCAGAGAAATGGGCCAAGAGGGGGTATGCATCAGTAATTCGGCCCAGAGGTTATGTTTGGGAATCAGATTTTTATTATTCAGAATTTTGTTTTATTTCTTTTGATTATTCAGATTATATAAACTAATGTCGGTTAGCCCAATTAATAGAAGTTAAACCTTATCTTATAATCTAATTATACCAATTAATTAATCAGATTAATAACATTAATAATAATAATAATAATAAAATGAAAGGGAATTAGGGTAAAGGGATGTGACGGTTCAACTCTCTTCAGACGCAACTCTCTCACTCTCGTAATCTCTCTTCGTACTCATACATCACCGGAAATCGCTCCGCCGCGCCGGAGGCGGCGGAGCTTGACCAAATGCGAGATTAAAACACTCAACCGCACCTATTTCCCTTACTCTCTTCGAATCTTTAACTCTCTTTCACCGATTCAAACTCACCCTCCCCTAATCGGACCAAACAGCAAACCCTAGATCTAGATAGAAATCAAATCGAAGGCTAATGACTACGAATCATAGATCAAGATCATGGGGGAATTGCTCAGGAATACTAGTATTACACCATATCATCAAGAAAACAGAAAAATATGGAGGTGGAGACGGTGACGAAAACTTACCTGGATGAAGAAGATGACGAATCGTTGAGGAAACCGGATGGGAGAATCAAATGCTCGCAATTGATGAATTCTTTAGGTGATTTCTGATTTTTCGTTCCTCGTTCTTCTTTCCTTCTTCCTCTTTGTATGATTTCTTCTTCTACTCTTTTTCTTGAATTTTTCTCTGTGTTGTGATTGCTCTGTGTTGAGATGATAGTAGAGGATGACTTGTAAGTAGAAGGATGAAGGCCGAGCTCAAGCTTAATCGGAGCTTCGATTGTGGAGCTCCAATGGCTTCTGAAAACCGAGCGTATAGTGAGGGTAATTGAAGAGAGAGGTTGGAGAGAGAGAATTTGCAGAGATATGAGTGTGAACTGAGAGAAAAGTGGGAAGAAGATGAAGATGGAGGTGAATGAGAGTGATGAAGATCAATAGAGAATGGGTGAGAATAGAGAAAATGGCGTGAAAAATGAATTGATGGTGCTGATGTGTATATATAGAGCATAGGTTCGGGTGATTTTGGTTTGGAGTTAGGGTCAGAGTTTGTTAAGTGAAGTTGAGAGTTAGTTGGCTTTAGGCTTGGAGGTGCTGACTAGGATCGGAGGTAGGTATTCAGTTATGGGCTTGTTAGTTTCTGTTATAGAGTTGGTTATTTCTGTTAGAAGTTAGAAAAAGTTCTGTTAGGGATTGGTTTAGTTAGTTAGAAAGAGTTTGGAAGTGAGAAAAGTTAGTTAAAATTCTGTTAGATGTCATTTTTGAAATTGGAAAGTGAGAGGGAAGGTTAGTTAGTAATTGTTATGATGGTTATTGTTAGTAGAAAAATTGGTATATGTGTTGACTGTTATGAATAGGTAGTTATCCAAGGGTTAGAAATTGGTTACATTCTGTTATAGTGGTTCTGAGGTTTTGTAATGCATAAAGGAACTGAACTTGTTTATTTTTTTCTCTGCGTAGCAGGTTTTAATGGTGCAGCAGGGTCATATTGAATGTGGAGCTGATTTGTGTAGGCTGAATGAGGTATATGGCAGCAGCTCTGCATTTTTTGTTTTCTCTTTTTTTCAAACTCTGTTTTTGAACTTATATGGGATGGTAATGTGGATTTGTTCATGTGTGTGTAGGAGCTATAGAATTAGGATGTTGTGATGTGTTTTATTCCGAACCGTATGCTGGATTGTATGGTTTGAAACTTGAATTGTGGTTGATTGTTGTAGGTTAGAATTAGCAAGTGTAATGACTTGAACTGATTTTCTCTTATGCAGGCTTTGAGTTATGGTTTGATATGGATGTGAAGAGACATATGGTGCCTTGAAGATTGAAATATACTTGAAGATTTTGAGGAGGCTTGTGATACTGTCATGAACATAGTTATGGAGGCATTTGAAATATCTTATGTTTTGACATGAACATACGATGTACAGTTAGAATTTGTAAAGAAGGATTTTTTGTAGCTCATAGATTTTTGTTTATGGTAATTCTGTAATGAAGTAAAAATGGACCAGGCATTGATACTTGAAGGCCCTTTTATAATGTCCCATGATATTTTCTTTTTTGTATTGGGCCTTGTGTTGTAAACCTCTTCAAAAATTTGTAACAGCCATTTGCATAGAATCCACTTTGTTTTGCTTCCATTTGAAATTTCCTCGTATCATAAACAAACTGACTTGATTAGATGAGATGCCTTGCACCATAATCCGCACAAATTAGAACTCAAGTGATGCTCTTAGTGTGAAAGTCACATTCATAACAAATGTTTCTTTAGATTGGGTGAACGATGGCTTCCAACAAATCTTAAACACACTATGGGATAATTCTAGATACGAATACGCAAGGAAGATTTTGAACTCAAGTATACGACCCTGCATTCTCGCAAAATATCCGATGACCTTAACTCCATGACTCATGTTTGATGAAAGAAATAGTTGCATTAAACTTTAATACAGAACCTTCGCATCAATAATAAATATTCTAATTTTGAGATCCTTGACCCCCTGCCAAGTTTATTGATTAATGATGCATGAATGTTAGATGTCCTAATGGATGAAAAATGAGAAACATAAGCCAATTAGTAATAAAATGGGTGGGCAAATTTTGGGGTGCAACAAGATCCATTGAAGACTCATGTATTATGCTTCTTAGTAGAGTTTCCTGTTGTATTTTATATGGATCTTTCTATAACTATAGCTTTTGTATGTACTCAATGTCAATTTTAACGTTTCATGCATAATATACTAGTCAGTTATGTATGGGGTGTTACAATACGAATTTATTTATGGATGATTAGAGATGTTGATGATACATGTGATTTTATTTTTTTAATTATTAATAATTAATAATATTAAATATATTTAAATAATTGAATATGACATTAAAATATTAAATAAGAGAAATATTGCTATTTTGCATATTTAAGTTTTCATAATATTACATTAAAATGGAATATAAAAAGTTATTAATGATTTATAAAATAAAAAACAAGTCAATTCAATTAAAAATAAAATAAAATATGACGTGGCTTCAATGTAGGAGTGTCACGTCATTAATGAAGAGGCCACATGTGCAAAATTGGAGGGAGACTAACAAAATCCTAAAAGAAGTAAAGTTGAGGGACAAAAAAACTGAGTTTTGAAATGCGGGGACTAAAAGTTAAAAAATATAAAAATAGAGGGACTAAAAGTGCATTTAAGCCTAATATTTTTATGTACGAAAAAAATACATTGTTGAATAAATGAACTCTAATTAAATTTTATTAAAATTATAAAAGAAAATTAGATGTTTTTATTTCATTAAATTTTGATATTTTAGAATTTAGTTAAATCGTGTCTAAGTATATGTATATTAGAAGAGTTATTTTCAAAATTAACCTTATATTTTAATTCTGGTAATTTTTTTACTTCAAATATTAAATTGTATCAATCTTTCTCTTTTTTTAACAACAATATTTCTTCTCAATTTTTGTTGTTGTAGTTATTTGCTGATGACATAATGATATTCTGCAGGGGGATAATAAATCTCTTAACTCTATTTCTAATCTTTTAAAGGACTATGCCCTCAACTCTGGTCAGATATGTAATAGATCCAAATCCATCATGTATGCAAGGGGTTTGTCCAAAGAGAGGCATTGCAGTCTGGTGTTGAAAGTATTTTGGGTAAATATTTTCTAATATATCGTATCCATAGAGACTGAGTCAATAGTACTGCCGTTCTATAGTCAAATTATGATGAGTAGTGAAAAGTATTGGTTTTGATTGTTTTAATCCAAAAGTGCATATAAGATAATAAGAATTAAATGACTAAAAGCTTAAAGAATGAATAACAATGGTGATGAATATGTTGAGTTCTAGGGTTCATCAACCTACTCATATGCAATAATTAATTAATCCACAATTGAACCATTGTATAAGTTATTATCTCCATTCATCCTTAAAACTGATATTATGTCTAAGATCAATTTAGAAACACCTCTATCGGTATGATATTCGATCTCTCAGAATAACTATAAAGATAAAAGGAATTAAACACGATGATTTATGAAAACTTCTTCAAAATCTCATCTCTGAGGATTAATCAACAAGTCAATATAAGAACCTAGGACAAAAGTATAAACCCTATCTCTCGATTGATAGTTCAACAATGATATAAAATAAAAGCAAGGTTCTTTATTGATAATAAAACTTAAACAATTGTTCACAGAAATTAATCAAAGTAATTGCATCTTCATAGGTTAACTACTACCTTAAACTCAACACAATGGGGTTTAGCTCTCCATAGACATGAAGAACACACAAAACTCCATAGAGGGATTCATCTCAATCAAGGGAATGTCTTCAATTGATGTTGAATTCTCTGTCGGGTGTTGTTTTCTGTTCTTGAATAGGAATGCTCTCTGAATTTCGCTCACCAAAGTTCTCTCTCTTATGAGGATTAGGGCTTCTATTTATAACAATTTCTCTTTTTACGAAGAAGCCGCGGCTCAGCACGGATTGGCGAGGCGCGAAGTGAAGTCAGAAGGTTTGGCGCGTCTCGCCCCTTCTTGCTGCGGCTCGGCCATTGCTTCATCCCTCTTCTTTGTGATTTCTTTTCTCCAGAGTCTTTACGCCTTCGTGCTTCCTCGTCCCTACTTTTCAACCTTAATACCTGCACAAATAACACCCAAAGTGATACAATTTGATCTACGATTGGCATTCTAGAGTTCAATTCTAACAAAAAATTCCTTAAAATCATAAGATATGTTCAACTTCAGCTCAAAAGGTAGTTATTTTAACACATGAAACTACTACTAATTCACTCCTAACATCTGGCTAACATTATAGGCTTCTCCATGGCCTCCCCTCCCTTTATACACCTTGGTGTTTCCATTTTTATAGGGAAACCTAAAGCCATTCATTTTCATGCTCTTGCAGGTAGAATCAAATTAAAATTAGCAAGTTGGAAGGCTAACCTTTTATTTATGGCAGGAAGAGTTCTCCTTGTTAAAACTTTGATACAAAGTATGATGGTTCACAACATTACCATCTATGACTGGCCAGCTAGCATTATCAAGAGCATAGACACTTGGACTAAGAACCTCATATGGAGTGGAAACATTGAGAAAAGGAAGTTGGTGACTGGTTCTTGGAGCAAATGTTGTACTAAAACTGATGAAGGAGGTCTTGGTCTTATTTCCCTCAAGCATTACAACAAAGCCACAAACCTATTTCTTTGCTGGCAACTTTTAAATAGAAATCAACCCTGGGCAGTTCTTCTATCAGCCAGAGTTTTTAGAAATGGAAAGGCTCTAAAGTACAACATTAAGTCCTCTCTTTGGAAAGGTCTAAAAGAGTGGCATAACACTGTCCTTGATAACAGTAGATGGATCATTGGAAATGGAAAAAAGATAAACTTCTGGCTTGATAATTGGACTGGAGAGGTTTTGGCTTTTAAGTATAAGATTCCAGAAATTTTCCATGCCAACCTGAAATCTAGTGTAGCTGACTGCTGGAAGCTCAATGAATGGTCCATTCACAAGAATATTCAGACTGCAATGCCCACTCTTTTGGAAACTATAAGGCCTTTCTATGTTTTTGAGCAAGCTTTTGAAGACACCCTTGCTTGGAAGGAGGCAGAAAATGGAATGTTATCCATTAAAGCTGCTTATAAAGTGATCAAGAAAACCAATGTGTCCAATATTTGGTCTATGTTTCCCTGGGATTTGAACTCAGCCCCAACACATTCAATGTTGGTTTGGAGAATTATGCACAACAAAGTACCAACTGATGAGAATCTCAACTTAAGAGGCTTCCCTTTTCCCTCAACGTGCTCTCTTTGTTATTGTCATGTGGAAAATACTAATCACCTCTTTTTTTAATGTAGTTTTGCAGTAAACATTTGGAGATGGTTCAATAACAAAATTCAGGCTCATTTGGAGATTAACTTTGTGGTTGATTGCTTGCAGGTGCTGAAGGGGATTTGGAATCCACAAGCCATGGCAGTGATCAAGGCCAGTATTGTGTGCATCATTTACCAGATTTGGAATGCTCGAAATTTAACAAGGTTTGAAGGAAAGTCGATGAATTAGAAGAGCTGCATCACTATGGTCATGGCAAGAGCTAAGCTTGTTGGAAAGCTCACTTCTAAGAAAGTTGATAACTCAGTTCAAAGTTTTTCTGTCCTTAAGAATTTTGATGTCAACATTCAGCCTCGTTTGCCTAGATCGTGCATTGATTCCATCTGGTGTCCTCCTGCTACTGGGTGGATCAAATGCAACATAGATGGGGCGGCTACTGGCACTCCACCTCTTGCTGCCAGTGAAGGTATATTCAGAGATAACCATGCTAATCACATCATTAGTTTTTGTGTTTTCTTGGGGAAAGGTTCTCCTCTTACAACTGAATTCATGGCAGCCATTGTGGCCATTGAGAAAGCCAATGAGATGCGTTGGTCGAAGCTTTGGATTGAAACGGATAGCCTTATAGTAGTTAAAGCCTTCTCCAACCATTCCTTGGTGCTGTGGTCTATTAAAACTCGTTGGCTTAATTGTTGGAAGCATACGTTTGACATGGAATTTAGGATCTCTCATATCTTCCGTGAAGCCAATTTTTGCGCGGACATATTAGCTAATATCGGCTTAAAGAACAAAACTTTCTCTTGGTTCAATTTTGTACATAAGGATATTTTACCGGATTTCTTGTTAGACAAGGTGGGAACCCCTAGGCTTAGGCTTTGTTCTTGAGAGGTTTTGGCTTGGCTCCCCTCTTGTGTCTCTTGTTTTCCTCTTTTTTGATTATTAATATATAATCCTTTTTTGCTAAAAAAAAAGTCTCCATGATAAAGAAGATTGACATATTTCTAAGATATAGTAGACAATAACAACAACATAATCACATTATTCAATATTCACTCTTTAATACATATTTTCAAATAAAAAATTATTACACATTTTCAAATCAAAACCTCAGTATTCATTCATAAACAAATATTCTAAAATAATCAAAACACATTATTTTCTTCATATAGTTGTTTTTTTTATTTCAATGTTTTTTTAGTAGTTCTTTTTTTTATTTATTTCATTTGTTATAAATTATTTATTGAGATATATTTGGTAAAGCCATTGCCCTAAAAGGAATGTTATATCTACCATATAAGAAAAGTTATAGGTGTGGAAAACACCTTTCTACTCTTTTCTCATTTTGCTACACATATGCAAAATGTTGGTTTTTTTGTCTTTATACACCTATGACATCACTTTAATTATTAAAATAATCTTTTACCATTTTCTCTTCTATCAATGTCTACTTTAATTTGAATTTTAAAGAAGGGGTATTAGGGTTTGAGATGTTGTCGACACTGAACATCATACAAAGAAACTTCCTTCTCTTCTTCAGCGGCGGCTAACCCTTCTCTCTCCAATGGATTTTCGTTTTGTCTCTCTTCTCTTCCGATTCATCTTCCATTTTCCGTCTTCACATGCGATGGTGATTCTCTCTTTTCCGGCGAGAGACTCTCTGTTGTGCCGCTTCAAACCTCTCCGTCTCAAACCTCTCGCTCGATCTCTTCTTCTGCTTCAACTAAATCGATTTGGAAGAACACGTCGAAGGTGTTGAATGTTGGTGAAGAAACTTTCATGTCGGTGTTTGAGCGGTGAAGTTGACGAATGCGTTTTGGCATCTGTTGCAGAGTCCGATTGTGTTGTTGTTGATTCAGATGCGGATTTGAACGTTTGCTGATGTGATTGGGTGAGATCGTTTCAAACCTATTATCTTTTAATCTCTCTTCTTTTATCTCTTTACTTTCCGAAGGGTTTGATGTATTTGGAAAATGATGAAAGAAAATGTTTGGGTTTTTGTTTGATTTTTATGTATCTGGCTTTTCTGATGAACATGAATAATGCTCATTTCTTCTGTTACAACCGATTTTTGAAGGTTTTTGGTTGTTTTGAGAAAGTGATGATTTAGGGTTCTGGTTGTTGGTTCTGCGGCCGTGTATTTTGCAGATGGTGAAACAAAGAGGAATCCCTTCGGAACCGCGTAAAATGATTTTATTTGCAGATTGTGTTTGTATATTTTTTTCTTCTGATTTTTCTATGTCGGAGTTATTTTCTGATATCCTATTTTTTGGTATAGTTTGCAGTATATGTGGGACAATCGGAAGTCTGAGTTTTGTATCACCAGCTTTGGTTCAAGGTACACTTTTGCTAATAAGAGTTATTCAAAGTTTTTATGTTTTCTTTGTATTTTATATTGGATATCAAATCACTTGAATTGTGTCGAATATGAAATGACTATGTGTTTGAACATTGATTGCAGGTGCATATTTCTCAAACTCGGAATATATTTGCCATGTATGTTTCTTAAGAGCATCTTTTGACTATGAATTATAATTGATCCATATAATGTTGCTGTTATGCAGATTTGACTATGCCTGCTCAAGTACATGGCTGATCTATATAGTGTTGCGTTTCAGATTGTGGTCATTGTAGTGTGAATTATCACAACATTGTACAATACAATTTGATTCCTTTTTCACTACAACACAAAGTTTTAGTTCAGAATTTTGTAGTTATAAAGGATTTTTTCTGTGCTTTGTATTTTCAGGTACTAATTCTAAAATTTGCTTTTGTATTGGTGTTTCGCGGCCGTAACGATGTTTTGTTGTGGTTGTAACGATTCTCATTCGAGGCTGAACTGACAATTTTTGTAACAATTGTGCAGGTAATTATAGGCTCTGAAGATTTAAAAGCTAACCATGCTATAAAGCAATATGTTGACATTGTCCCTGAAAAACAAAAATATAATAAGCAGGATATTATCTACATTATTTTCAATCCCTAAGTTGAAAAGTGAGTCGTGTAGAATGGCCTAATAGTGTCATTTTATTTCAGATTGGTGAAGCTGTTGGAGGACATCATGGATGGGAGTTGAATATTGATATTCATGGATATTGTAATATTTCGTTGCAGTTAATACGATATTGTAATATTGTTGTACGATATTGTAATATTGTTGTTGTTTTCAATCTATTCTAGGAGTTATAGTAGGTATAGCTTTATTTTTGTTCATTCTTTTTATCTGACAGAACAATTTTGTTTTGAGAAGATAACTTTGTTATTCTGTTTAGAGAACAACCATTTTTTATGTAGAAATTATTTATATTATTGACTGCTTCACCAAAATTCATGGTTTGGGAGATTGTTTACTGTTGTGTTCTTATTACATTTCAGGTTGAGTGAGATTCAGTGGGTTACTTTTGTTCTACTGACTATGGGGAGCACTACAACTTAAATGTTGATGAATTTCTATGAGGTACTTGAAGTACTGGTAACAAAAGGAGCAGGCAGCGATGATCGTCGAAGTATCAAAGGTTGTGTGGTTTGTTTGAATTATTTTCAAGAACAAAAGGAGCAGGTCTCATTTTAAATTCTTCATCTCACACTCTTCTATGTGCCATTTTTTTTTGTTCTGTTGTGGCTTAATAAACTTATCCCCTATTTCTCACGTATTGTTATTAGAGCTGATGATAATGGAGAGGGTAAGTAATTTGAATTTTCCTTTTCAACTTTTTGAAGATTTTTATGTATGTATGATTGTGCAGGTGGTACATTTTCTCTCTGTTCATTGGTATCAAATTCTTAATGAAGAACAAGAAATCTATGTATGAAATCGTTTTATGAATCTATAGCATGTATTATGCATTTTGGCTACAGATTCTACAAAGAGCTTACGCAAAATTGTCACAGTAAAACCAAAGATAAAACACAAAAGGTATCTGTTTGGTTTTCCAGGTCCGGTTTATACGGTTACTTTTAAAAAATAAGCTTATACAATCTTTTTTCGTTTTTCTTTTCATTTCTTCACATCGTTTTTCTTTTCATTTCTTCACATCGTTTCTACTCATACTCGGACGAGTTTCCTTTAGTTGTAAAAACAGCAGTGGTCGTAGATGGCAGTTTGTACGGAATCAATCAAATTCGAGTATACTTTTTAGCCTAGCTGGTATTCTGTTAGTTAATCATTTGTAATATTTACCAACATTATTAGGGAAATAAAGTTAATTAAATTGCTCTTATTGGCAGTGCTGATCAATATGGGAACCGTTTTATTCAACAAATGCTTGAAACGGTAACTACTGAAGTGCATAATATGGTTTATCAGTAAATCACTCCACATGATATTAGCAATTTTAATGTAATAAGTTTTGAATTTGATTTATTTTATACGGTTATATGTTATTCTAATTAACCGTATGTGCATAATCAATTTTTGGCTTTATTTCTATAAGCTCTTTAGAATAGACACAATCACACAATTCATCAAATACACAAGAATGTGCTTTTATCTTTTCTTATTCTAATGTTTTGACAGTGCTGTCCTGGTTGGCTTTAGGACAAGAAGATGATGACACTACATCTCTCCAAAGCCAACCACCTCATCGCGAAGCTTTCCGAATACGACAGTTCCTGAAAGCTCGAGCCAACAACACATCACATACGAGATCAGTTTCATATGGAAGCACACTTTTTGGCGATTTATCTGGCAGCACCGGTAGATATTAAGTATTGCATTTAACAGTGGCAGGGCAATAAATTATTGGCTTTAGCAACAATGAATGATATAATTAATTGGTCTCCAGTATATAAATATAGATCCAAATCACATTTTCTTATAGATATTACAAGTGTAAATATGCTTTGAAAAATACAAATATGATATAATTATTGACTACTACATGATGGTGCATGAACATTGTCATCAATGAAGAAAAAAACAGTTTCATCATAAAAACAGTTGAGTAAACTTGATTAGCCATGAACTCTCTCATTGAAACCACGTTTATATGAAGATGTAATTCATCCAAATATTGTGACGCATATGGATAATGGTTAATAGATACAATTACAAAGTCCTTTTTAATCAATTAAATATTAATGATATACAATGGGCTACAGAAGTTTACTTCAAATAGAACTTAATGATGTTATAGTTTTCACCATCAAAAATTCATCTGAGTTTTTAAATGCAACAATCAACTCAATTTGTATGATTACCATATAATTATTTAATATATATATATATATATATATATATATATATATATATATATATATATATATATATATATATATATATATATATATGAGAATGTCATATTTATACAAGAATGTGAGAATGAAACTGAACCATTGGATTTTAAAATAAATGGCGGAGATTATAGGTGAATATTTTTTTCTCTCTCCTAGATTTTGAAATAAATGATGTAGGAGAGAGAAAAAAAATTCACCTATAATCTCCACCATTTATTTTAAAATCCAATGCTTCAGATTCATTCTCACATTCTCATATAAATATATCATTCTCATATGATATAC